>NC_046665.1:8657113-8669333 GCF_010883055.1 Belonocnema kinseyi | reverse complement strand
CTTGAGACAAACTGAAAGAGGGTTTTGGCATTTAGCGCCTTCCTTGAGCATCCAATGAAGTAAGTGAAACGATCGCGAAATTCGAAATGTGTAGTTTATATTAAACAAACGAAGGAGCATATTTTATTAGAATATTCATTAGAAGAATATAAAGACAATACAAAATAAGTATATTCTTTTACCATATGTACAGTATGTACGTATAGTATAAAAGAATTAATGAAATTTATGAAAAAATACCTGAATGAAAGGAATTAAATAAATGGAAAGAATTATGGTGGGACTCTTATTTCGTTGAAAATTTAACAATTAAAAAAAATTCTTTTTGGTTGAAAATTCGTCTTAGGCGGTACAATGTTAACCTTCTTGACGAGTAATTCATCTTCTTTATTTCAAATTCATTTCTTTGATTAATAATTTAAATATGAGGTTGACAATTCCTTTAAAAAATTCCAGATTTTTGTTGAAATTTCATGTGTTTTGTGAAACATCTGATTTCTTTTTGGTGGAAAATTAATATCTTTGGTTGCAAATTTATGTCCTCAATCGAAATTGAACAAAATCAAATCGATATTTATATGCTCTACATAAAATTTTATTCTTTTCGATGGACATTTATTGTAGGTTAGGTTTATAGTAGATGGAGAATTTCTATAAAAATTCAAATATTTGGTCAATATTCTATAAAATTTCCTATAAAAGCCTGCAAGTTTTAAACGAAAAGGATAAGTTATTGATAAAATTGTTCAATTTCGAACTAGTAAATTTCAGTTTAATTCAACAAACATGAAATTTTTATTGAAAAGTGATGAATTTTTAAGGGCATGTGACACAGCCAAATACCTATATTATCGACCTCACTTTATCAGCTCATTGAATATTTTTTTGAACCTAAGAACTTTTTTTGTAAATAAAATATTGAGCTGAAACTTTGGAAAATGTATTAGAGTACAATAAAGTACGTTAAGTACTGCCTTTTGGGAGGAACTTTGCAGAAAACTATTTCATCTTTTTTCTGAACCTCGACATTTTTTGAACGTTCGAACTTTTTTTATACATAAAAGATCGGTCTCAAACTTTGAGAAATGCAAGAGCCGAAAGAAAACTACGTTAAAGTACAAAGCTTAATAATAAAAGATGTAAAAAAAATATTTCAACAATAAATTCCAACGGAATCAGCCGGTAATGTTGTACACGAAAATACGAACCCTCTAAAGCCTCGTCTAGTGGCCGCCAGGATTCGTATTTTCGTCGTGTACAACGCTTTTTGGCACACTGGTTGTATTTCGCTTGCAAAGGTTAGGTTGCAATGAATTAATTTCGACGACCCTACCGAAAGAAATCTCTGAGTTTTCTTTAGCGAAATAGCTTGGCCCATTTGAGCCTATAAACAAAGCTGATTTGAAACAAAATAGTCTCCGAGATAGTTTGCGAGATTTGGGTCCTTTTCAAAATCCTTCAAGTGGTCCTTTTAAGAGTGGTGCGATGGTAATATAATGTTCCTTTTGTATTCGTCATGTACCGGGCGGGCAGAGTTATTTACAGTAGTTGGTCGTGGCTAATCCGCTCACTCTTTTTAAATTTCTCTTCAAATTATTAACACTTTTTTTTAATTGATGAATTTTCTCATTATACTTATTTATAAATATAACTTATATACGGATATACAATTTTCTAGTTGAATTCAAAAATGTTGTCTTTTTTGGCGTATCTCATTCCATTTGCGAGAAACGTTGTATTAATTCCAATTTTAAGCATTTAAAAAGATTTAGATATCTGAAATAATCGAAACCCGTGGATTCCGAATTATTATGTTTTAGGCTGTTAACTATGAAATTTAAAAAAATCGACTTCTAAATTTTAATCCGAAAGCTTAACAAAGGACCCTTGAGTGTCGGCTACTCTATTGAGATAGCCTCTCTGCTTGTTATTTATGATCGTATTTTTATTTCAATTTCGGAAAGGATATTTTAAAGCCTTCAGACCATTTAAACGAGCTTCCTGGACCTTTAAAAATATCTACCTGAATGTCTGCGGAGAATTTCTCTGAGTTTCTTTGACCTAAAGAATTTTTAATATATACTCAAAGATTCTTTTCGGTAGGGGAGTCACAATTTCACATGTTATCCATATTTTGAGTCACACAATCACAACGTTTAAACGACGATCCGAAATTAGTTTTATTATTTAATATTGTTTTTTATATTCTCGATATTGATATTTTAAAGATCACAATAATAATTGTAGAAATAAGAATGCGAGTTAAACTCAAGATGATTTTGCGGAGGTACGAAATAGATTTTTTTGTCCGAAAGAAAAATCTAGATCTGACGAAAAACGGCGCGGAGCTGGTTTTATATGACTATGCCACGCCTAGGAAAAATTGGGTTAGCCTATCATGGATTCTAAAATTGAATATAGTACAGAACTAAGCCAATCGCAATTTAGAAACTAATGTTTGCCCACGCCCTTATTACGCAAGAAAACCGGTTTTAAATGTTTATGTATGGGAGGGGATAATAGTGCAGAACAGAAGAGATTTCAGCGAAAAACGATAAAAATCTTATTTGGACCACCCCTTGTCAAGTGATAAAAGGCAATTGGGCAGGTCAATTTTGGCTTGAATTTGGCTTGAATTTTGTCTTGGGAGAATGGTCTTTTCAACTTTATGTGTTTGTATCTTAATTTCTTCAGAGTCCTGCGAGTCAGATTTCTTTAAGTGCTTACTTAAAGAGATAAAAAAAAGGAAAAGAAAAGGGGCAATTTACCATTTTGGGAATTTGGCTTCTAGGCTTTCACACATCTGGAAATTTATTTCGTGGGAATTTAGTTTTTTCTGTTTTTCCTATGTTTCGTGTGGAATTTGATTTTAATGCATTTTCTAAATTTTGGCAAATGGGTTTGTTTTTTATGTAGGCATAAGGTGTCCTTCTGAACATAAAGATTTATGTTTATGGGACCATCTTTTGCTTTCTATCCTAATTTATGTTCTATTTGTTTAATTTATTCATTGAGTTTTCACTTTACTATTTTCATACCGCTATTTAGTATTTTTAGGGTTGCGGGTTTCATTTCCAGTCCTACGCGATCGGCTTGATTTGAATATTCGGCTTTTATTTTCATATCGGTTCTGATTCTCAAGATTTAATTTCAATTTAGCGCTTTTAGAATTTTTTTAAATTTCCGGTAACGTAAGTTTCTATTTGACTTGAGGATGTATGATTAAAGCCGCTAGGTGGCGCATGCATTCACTAAGTAGGTTTTAGCCGTACGTCACACTATCCCCCCCTTTTTAAAAAGTTGTTACGCAGGAACAACTTTTTCAATTATGGATATAACCTGAGGAATTCCTCAATGTTCTCAGGTCCTGTCGAGTATTGGAATTTCAAACATTAATTTAATTAAAGTTTTCGTTCTGGTGGGAATTCTTTTAATATTTATTGCAAGTTTCAAAACCTTAGCTTTTATATCTTTTATTTTTAGTTTTATGTTTTCGTTTGATAACATGTGTACTTCGAATGTGTATACTTTTTGTTCAAGAGATTAATACTTTGGAAGATGAATCATTTGTTTGTAAAAATTTGTATTATATTGAATAGGTTTTATCTTTTGGTTTGAACTCAATTATTTTGGTTTTAAATTTCTTTATTCGGTTGATGCTAGATCATCATTTTACTAGAAATTTCAATTATCCTTGTAAAAATGTCTATTTGGCCAATTCTTGTTGTTAAACAAAATTCTTTAGTTATAAATTCAATTGTTTTGTTGGAATTTTTATAATTTTGTGAATATGACAGGTTTCCTCATAGAATTATATAAACATAATTTGATCAAAATGTTTGCTATTTTTAGGTTTGGGAACAAGGAATAACATATTATTCAATGAGAACAATCCATCGAGCTTGAAAAATAAAAAATGAGATTATTTAATATTAATAACCGAAAAGGTAAAATAATTTTATTTTTTATTTTAAGATAATAAGAAAGAATTTAAAAAAATTTTATCTCATTTCTTGAAGCTTGACTTATTGTTTGACAGTATTATTTTTTTCTTATTATGATTATATATTTGGACATCTCTCCCACATTTTTCTTTCAATAGGTACATACATTTATTTTTATAGATAGCATACAAAATTCGTTTATGACAGCCATTCTCACGCAACACACCACACATACGAGGTGTGTTCAAAAAATAAGGTGACTTTATGGTTTTCTAAAAAAATATTCATTTATTCCTCAATATTTATGTTGTCCCCTTCAAAGCAATCCCCCTCAGATATAATACACTTGTGCCAACGTTTTTTCCAATCATCGAAGCACTTCTGATAATCATTTTGTGGTATAGCCTTGAGTTATTTCAGCGATGCATTTTTTGTCTCCTCAATCGTTGAAAATCGATGTCCTTTCATGGGTCTCTTCAGTTTTGGGAAAAGAAAAAAGTCACTGGGGCTCAAATCCGGTGAATATGGAGGCTGAGGCATGACTGTGGTGCTGTTTTTGGTCAGAAAATCTTTCACAAGCAACGATGAATGAGTAGGTGCATTATCGTGATGCAAAAGTCACGAATATTAAAGAAGACTTGGAGACTTGGAGACTCAGGATGCTTCCACTGAGACGATTGGGCTTTAGTTTCGACGTCATAACCATTTACCTACGATTCATCCCCAGTTATAACCCTTTTGAGAAAATCAGGATCATTATTGACTTCATTCAACATCTCCTGAGCGATGGTCATGCGATGGATCTTTTGATCAAAATTAAGGTAATTCGGCGATTTTTCAACACCATTTCTTCCACTTCTTGAACGTTTTCATCTGTTGTTGACGTGCTGAGACGTCCAGGGCGAGGTTCGTCTTCGACATCCTCTCGGCCTTCTTGGAACAGCTTGTACCACTTATACACATTTTTCTTACTCAGAGTAGACTCACCGTATGAAACTGTCAACATTTCAAGAGTTTTAGAGCACTGGATTCCATTTTTCACACAAAATTTAATGCAAACTCTTTGCTCTATTTTTTTCGAAAGGAGAAAATCGCCGAGCACACCAAACCCTTCTAACCTTTTACGCCTCTGCCAGAAAAACAACACGATCTATATAGTCAAAACTGTGAACATATGATCGTGACGAGTGTACCAACACAACAAAACAAAAAATTTAAAACTCGAATGTACGTAGCCCACGAAAATTGAAAAGTCACCTTACTTTTTAAACACACCTCGTATACGCATACGCGGGGATATTTTTTCAGAGGACACTGGCAGAGACACAATTTATGATATGAGCGAATTTCACCGCTCTTACCTTTTCACTGAATTTTCGTCAAATGTCCATTTGCTCGTCTGCTTCTATTTGAATTTCGAAGAACCCATCGTCATCAGCTACTTGAGGAATGTAGGCAGCATCACGGAGGAAGGCTAAAGTTTTTTCTGCCGTGAAGGAACCCCCCAGATAATAGGTGAGGGTTCGCCAACGCCAACCAGGACGATTTCCTACAATGCGACATTGAAAAAACACGATGATGGTGCTCCCTCACCTTCCTCGGTCATCTCCGAAGCAAGGACATGGTAAGCTCTTGTTGCCTCTACATTGGTTATATATTCCAGTTTGATGAATCGTGAATTTTTCAAAAATAGTTCGAACCTAATTGCAGCCTGAGAACATTCGACACATGCTCCCAGATGTTCGAAGGAAAAACACTCATCACTACACAGGGGACATTTTTTTGTTAAACAGAGACTTCTTTCCACTGCTACGTAAATTCCTAAGGAGAGAAACCGTCTAGTCAGGGATCCTCCAGATTTCTGGCAGTTATGGGAATGCCATTCTTCCGCGTTGCCCTGGTTCACGTAGACACGGCCATGGGTATGCAAATAGTGCGATTCCGTTCCAAAGCGTTCATCATCTTCGAAGGGGATATTAGTTGACAGCCACTCTAGATGGGCTGCGTCCAGACTTGGTAAGATTTCGGCATTGATTCCCGGCAGTATGAAATGTTCTCTCCTTTCCTCTTCTATCCGTAGGTTGTTGAATATTTCGTTGAGCCCGCCATTTCGAGGAACTGAATTTGAATGAACTTTTATTTTGCTTTGAAAACGTGTTGAGAAGACTTCCTTTTGGGGTTGTCTTCTTGATAATGAGGATGCATCTTTTGAGTTGTAGTCTTGGAGGTTGCTTATTTCGTGAAAGAGTGGAGGGATTTTTTGCGCGCGCATCTTGTTCCTTGAGAAAAGAGGACTCTCTGGCCCTTTTCCCCTGTTTCAAATTTTCGAGTAGTGACTGACCAAAGGGGAAAATTTCCTCGTCACTGATACTGTCTTTCGATGCTCTTCTCCTCTCCCCGAATTCTGGCTCTCTTTTCCCTCTCTCTCTCTTGCCTATTTCTATTAGAATTTGCAGGCCCAATGAATTATTTTGACCAGTCTGAATTCCGAGTTTACTTTAAATAAATTTACATTATTTTATAATAATTTGTTAAAAATTTTAAATGAATTTTATTTTTGTTTGTTTGTTATAATTAGAGAGTAATACAATTTTCCTTAAATTTTAAAATTGGAATAAAGATTATTAAGAGAATTTTTAGTAGTTTTTGAAGAGAGAGTAATAAAATTAAAATTTTGAAGAAAAAGATTAAAATTTTGAATATTGTAAAATGAAGGAAATTCTTAACACCTTTTTGAAGAAAAGTAATGGCATCAAAATTGTTGAAAAAGATAAAAATTTTGAATATTTGTAAAATAATAGAAATTCTTAACACTTTTAGAAAGAAAATAATAAACTTGGAAAATTGTTTTGAGGAGAAATAATAGAATTTTGAATAATACGAGTGTTCGAAATTTTTAACAGTTTTAGAAAAGGAAATAAAAATTGAAATTTTTGAAAACAAATAATAGGAATAAGATGTTTGGAATAGTAAAAATGCGAAACTAGATTTAAGAATAATGAGACTAATAGAATTCCTTTAAATTACATTTGGGTGCTTTTTTAACTTATATTTATATTTTTTATATAATTAGGTCAATTAGGTCCCTTGTTCTTAAAGGAGTAGTTACCAATATTAATTTATTTGCATGGACCAATTTTGTTCTCGTCGGCGATATTCTAATTAGTACATTAGTATTTCCGACAAGATTTTCTATTATATAAGGGCCAGTATAATGTTGATCCAGTTTTTAATTTCTGGGTTGCTTAATTAAATTTACAGAATCTCCATTTTTAAAATTCATTGGGTTCGCTTTTTCGTCGTAGTATTTTTTACGCCTATTTTTCGCTTTTTCTAATCCCTCAAAGGCAAGGGATTGGACATCTACTAATTTTGGAAATAAACTCCTAAGATATTGAATAAAAGTGGGTGGAGGTTCACTTTCCTCAAAACTTTTTGGGAAGTTCCCTTCTCTCCCAAAAACTAGGTTGTACAGTGTAAAACCGGTTGATCTGTGGACTTGCGTATTATACGAAAATATTGCATAACGAAGCCTTGTGCATAACGAATTTTGTTTATTTCCAAATTGTCTGAGATACTCAACAAGTGCATGCTGACTTCGTTTGAGTGATCCGAGAGATTGTGGGTGGAAGGCAGTAAATCGGATTTGTTTGATCTTAAATATTTTGCAAAATACGTTCATGACTTTGCTCGTAAATTGGGTTCCTTGATCGGTATGAATTGCTTTTGGGCAACCATATCGAGAAAGGAATTGCTCAGCTAATGCATGTGCAACGTGCACTGCATCCATTTTGGGAAGTGGTATGGCGTCAGAAAATTTTGAAAAATTATTCTGAATCGTGAGGATATATTTGTTACCTCGAACAGTATTTGGTAACGGTCCCACTATATAAATCTAAATTTTGTCAAATGGTTCCTTTGGCGTATAGGTAATTTGCATAGGTTGGCGTGTTTCTATGCGAATTAATTTAATTAATTGACAATTTTTACAAAGTTTGAGTTGATTTTGTATATTAATTTTCATATTCTTTCAATAATATTTTTCCCTGATTCGCCAATAGGTTTTAGAGATTCCCTTGTGTCCCCCTTACAGTGGACTCATGGAATTCTCTTATAATTCCTTCGCGATCAGACCTTGTTGGGAATATAATTTCGCCAGAACAGACCTTGATTCGGATTCCGCTTTTTGCAAAATTGTGTGTCAAAATCTGTCTAGTTGTGGGCCAAGATAAGCCATCGAGACCATTTCCTACACTTGATATTTTTATTTTGTCTACTTTTAATGTTTCCATAGCTTCCGTCTCACCAAGGACGAGTTTCTGAGCTTTTAAATTATTTTCGACTACCAACTTATTTTTTATTAACTCCTGACTGATGGGAGAACTTAGGTTACAATCCACCGAGATAAAGTGGGCTACATGTCTATTTCCTATAAAAATTTTATCTTTACTATGTTCCAAGCATCCATCTATTGCAACAAATACATTTTTTAACATTTGAACTTCACTGTCCTTTTCTGAATCTGTCTCCATATTTTCACATTTCGAGAGAACGCTACCTTCGTCGGGACGAGAGGCGAGGTGAAAATTATCCTCGTCTTCCTTGCGTGGTAAAAACCGCGTCGTCGTTGCGAGATAAGCCTCGTCTTCCATGCTACCGGTACTCTCCTCCCTCACACCACTCGGAGTTAGATGTGAAATGATACACAATGTGCCTACCGCATCTTTTGGGTTTTCTAAATCTGGTAAATCCACCGGAGAGCAAGTTCTAGACCTGGTCTCCAGTGCAGTGGTAGCGCAATTTAATTGCACGGATCCACGGAATGTAAGTTCACTTTCCAGAGGCACGGATCTCACTGAATCATAGCTCTTATCACTTTTTCTCCGGGATTCGAGTACCGTATGCCCCCAGTGCGTGGGCCATTCAATGGTGGTGGTGCACGCACCGTTATGGAGGTCCCTAAACGAGCCCTCAGCAGCTACCTTGTCGTGTCTGGTATGAGTGCAGCGCTGTACCTGAGAGGCTTTAGTTTCGCCATCCTTATCTGATGCGGTTTCATACATAATACTATCAGATCGATCAAGCACTGCCCGGGACTTCTAAGCCTCTTCCGTAGAAGACGTACTCTATCATACTTTCAATTTTCTCTCTTTGTTCCTCGCACTCGGTCGGCTCTGTGCCCGAATCCGGCGCTTCGCTGTCTAGTCTTTGGGTCATGAATACCAAGACCTGGCCCGAAGGCGCGGGAGGGGAAGACCGTGCTTCACCTCGCACGTGGTGTCTGATCTATAAGTTCCGAGACAGCGCGTCGGCATTGCAATTTATTTTTTCGGATTTGTCCACTATTTCATAGTCTTACTAGTTTATTTTTATATTCCAACGTGCCAGCCTGGAAGCCGGTTCTTTTAAATTATGTAGCCACACTAAAGGTCGGTGGTCCGTTAACAAAATAAAATTTCGACCATACAAATAAGGTCTAAAATGCAATAATGCTAAAACTATGGCTAATAATTCCTTATCGGTGGTTGAATAATTTACTTTTGCATCATTCAAACAACGGGAAGCGAATGAAGTAGGTAAATCCTCTCCAACTTTCCCTTGACTCAAAACAGCACCTAATGCGTAATTTGATGTATCGGTAGTGACTAAAAATTCTTGGGTGAAATCTGGATATTGTAAAATTGGTTCAGTGCACATTATATCTCTTAAAGTTTCAAAAGCTAGTTTTTGAGTCGAGGTCCAGTTAAAAGGAACAGTTGGGTCTGGTTTTACGCCATTTCTAGTTATGATATGACATAAATAAGTTATTTCTTGTTTTAAGAATTGACATTTATCGGGTTGGAGGGCTAATTTCTCCTAAAGTATGAATCATTTCAGGCCCTATACCCACTAGATTGTAAATTTTATTCCTGTTAATTCTTACCCTAGAATCAACATGACTTTCTTTAATTAGGTTAAGATCGCATCCCGTATCGATCATTAAAAGGGCTGAGCCTTTTGAGAAAGAAAAATTATCTAATCTTATTTTTGCGTTTCTACTTTTGTAGCAGTTTTCTGAGATTTTGAGGACCACGTGTTTATGGGACTCTGGGTCAGTGGGAAAGTCGGTCGAGTCCCATCTCGATTTCTCCCTAGGTATTTTAAATGATTATCGATTGAAAATCTGGGCCCTTTAGCACCCCTTTGTCTGTCTTGTTCGTGCCTTGCTTTGAGCTTGCACTCTGAAACTGTGTGATTGGAATATGAGCAGAACGTGCAACCCTCTTTGTCTTTATAATTATTGCCATTATGAGGCCTATTATTTTGTTGGACAATCTCGCCTAATGTGGCCAAATTCGTGACACCCATAACATTCAATTTGTGACAGCGATTGTCCGCGACTTGGCCCAGGGTGCTCGTTATTATTTTGAATATTAGCAACTCTTTTAAGTGGGACAGAATTGAATTCTAAGCTGTCTATACTATTTGAATTTATTTTAGGTACAATTTTATTTTTTCCAGAATGGACCTTGTCCCAACTTTTATATTCCATATCGGCTTCTGCAGCCATTTCTATTGTTTCTTCTGATGATACTGATTTTTTATTCTTTATAAAAGAAAGGGTTTGTCTATCTAACCCTCTCAAAATACTTTTAATAGCAGTTTCACGATATTCTTGGCTTCTTTCAATGCCTTTTTTTATCAGGATGACGTTTCAGAACCTGTACGATGATTTTATCTAATATTTCATTAACACGGTTTCCGTATGCCATCACACTTTCACGCGAATTTCTTGTAATTGTCGATAGATCATGTGTGAGCTGGGAAGAGTCGGTTCGCGGGGCATAGAGACGATTTAAAATTTGTAACAATTCTTCGAGATTTAAATCTACTTTATCTTGAATATGGCGTCTCGCATCGCCAGTTATTTTAGTTCTTATTAACATTAAAAGATAATTCATTTCATTAAGTTCAATACTAGTAGCAGCAGCTCGACAGTGATTTGCAAACGTAATTACAAACATATTACTACCATTAAATTCGGGGATAATATCGCGAGCAAGTCTTAATCCGTCTTTTCTACGATAATAAGAATTATCTCAAGCACCTATATTTCCCGTGTCTGAGTTTGGCGACAAACTTTCAAGATTTAAACTACCTGTATTTTCGGTGATGGAAGGTTGTGTAATTCGGGGATTCGTTAAATTCAGAACAACAGGGGCGGAGTTCTGATAAAAATTAGGGTGCAAAACAATATATTCTCCGGGCTGGCGAGAGGGCATTTCAAAATTTTGAGTTCTAGCGTTCTGAATCGGAATTCCGGAATCGACATTTACACAATTCTGACCGACAGGTGGAATCGATTGTTCGCCATCTGCGTTTATTTTTTTCGTTATCCTGACCGGTGACCGTTAATTGGTCGTTGAGATTCGCACCGTTTATACGCATTATGGTGATTTGATCGCGCTCGATCTAATAGAGTAGGACGAATTTCTTGGCTGATGAACGACGAACAGCTATGCTGTGGATTTTTGTGTGGATCTCAGCTACATGTCGATGTTAACTGGGCCTCTGTCGAATCGGCCTGTGAAATTTTCCTTCGCTGAGTCCTTGATGGCGTTCAAAATTTCATTGATGATCGTTCCACTTCTTTTAACTTGATATATTTTTGTGATTTAGTGAGAGATATTTAATTTCCTGCCACGGGATCACGTAAGTTACATTAAATCTCTGTCTTTTCTGACGCAAGGTTCAGGGGAAACCCGTGGCTCAAAAACCCCTGAACATTTCTAAGTAAAATTCAAGTTTGTATTCAGACCTTGATTTATTTATTTTATCTTTCAGTTAACATATATTGATTGAAGAAAGATACTCGTTCTTTTTGCCCAGGTTCCAAATATTCTAGCTGCGTGCCTGGCTGGGGGCGTTGCACCTCTTTGGTTTCCGCAGGAGCGGACGACAGTGATCCCAGATCTGAAACGAGACGTGGCCCAATACTATGACACGTCTATGTCCGTGTGAATATGGTAGGAGACGATATAAATGCCTGGGTTGCGCGGGCAACCCATTTCTCCTTTTCTGAATTTGAAAACTCGTAGGTGCACGATTGCCGGTCGGAACACTTCGGCGGTTCTATTTATATCTCTATCTGCTCTGAAATAAAATGAAGAGATTGGCATTTTAATATTTCCAGATTTCGATGCTGGGCTGGCGATTCTCATGATTTGAATACTTCGCGCGCCTCTTTAATGCGTGTATTTTGAGGTTACGCAACTTCAAGTATAAAATATAAATTA
>NC_046665.1:8652808-8657013 GCF_010883055.1 Belonocnema kinseyi | reverse complement strand
CTTTCTCAACTTCACATCAATTTCATGCTCGTCTTTATTCAAACAAAAGAAAAACGCGTTACGTAATTTATGGACGATCCCTTATACTATTATAATTATGTTATATTATAATAGTCTTATTTAAATCTTGATCCGCACTTGAAAGAAATTGAAGTCATTGGTGATTTTGGAATTCATCTCGTTTGGATAAAAACACAATTATTTGATTGAAAAATTAATTATTTTGTTAAAAATGTGACTATTTTGTAAAAAAAGTCCTCTTTTCTATCAAAAATTCAACTACATTGTTAAAAATTTTATTTCTTTTATTTGAAGGTTCATCTCTTTCGTTGCAAATACATTTTTGAAACTGACAATTAATCTATACCATTTTTGGTTAAAAAATCATGTATTTTGTTAACAATTCGTCTTTCTTTGTAGAAATTAATTGCTTTATGGAAAATTTATACTTTTTGATTTAAAATTACATTTTACGGTTGAATTATCAACTGTAAATATTTTTTGTTTGCAAATTCGTTTTTGTTATAAATGCAACTATATTGTTAAAAATGCAAATCATAATTTTTGGGTGGAAAATTCTATTATTGACTTAAAGTTGAACTACTTATTAAAAAAATTAATTTTTTCTTATTAAAGATTCATAATTATAGTTGAAAATTCAACTATTTTCCTTTAAATTAGGTTAGAAATTCAGCTTTTTTGTAGATAATACTCTTTTTGACTTTAAAATTAAAAAATGTATTAAAATTAAATTGACCTTTTTTAATAGAAATTTAATCTTATTGGATGAAAATGTATCATTTTTGTTCAAAAATGCAATTGTTTGGTTAAAATATGAACTGTACATCTTCTTGGGTTTAAAAGTCGATTATTTCACTAAGAGTTGAACTACTTTGTAAAAAAAAGCCTTTTTTAACAAGGTTTTATAATTATAGTTGAAAATTTAACTATTTGGTTGAAAGTTAAACTCTTTGATTGAAAACTCATATTTTTCGCTGAAAAAAATCAACTTTTTGTAGATAATTCGTTTTTTTTTACTTTAAAATTAAATAATTTCGTTGAAAATTCATATATTTTGTTTGAAATTTGTCTTAATTTGTAGATCATTAATTTTCTTGGTAGAAAATTCATGTTATTGGTAGAGAATTTAACAACTTTATTTAAAATTTATTTTTCGATTAAAAATTTTTTTTTATCTGAAAATGTAACTATTCTAGGATTGATAAAAAATTAATCATTTTTATCTGGAAATTGAAATATTCAATTTTTGGTTGAAACTTTATCCAGTAAATTGTATTAGTTAAAATACCAATTGGTTGATAGGAAATTAATTTAATTTGTTAAAAAGTAAGCTTTTGGGTTGAAAATTGATATATTTTGTTAATTAGATTTTTTCCTAAAATTTAAAAAAAAATGCAAAATAAAAAAATTTCCTTAAAATCTTTCGGATTCTTTTTTTTTTTAATTTTTAAAATGTTTTCAAATACTCACTTAAAATTTATTTGTCAAAATAAAAAATCATTTTCAATGTTTTTAACAATCACAACAATTTTTGTTATTCTTTTTAAATACTGTACAATTCACAAAAAGCTATTTTTTTAAGGCTGCAAAAGTCTAAATCGTGTTTCCATTATTTCAAATAATTTCAAGTTTTAAATTAATTCTGAATCTTTTTTTAATTAAAATCGTAGCGTTTAAACTTCAAATTTAGCTCACTACAAATTTAACAATTCAAGGCTTTCTATTTCGAACCATTCTGTTCAAATTTGTATAGTTTTTAACAGTTGTTCGTAATGGATTGTTTTAAATGAACGGTCAAATATTGCTGATAATTAACGAAATTTCCTTTTTTTAATTAAAAAATTTCAAATTGAATGGGTTGAAAATAAAAATCTTTTATACTGAAATAATATTTCAAGTCATAATCGAAAACAAATGAATTAATTTTCTAACAAATAATTGGTGTTTTAACTAATACAATTTACAGGATACAGTTTAACCAAAAATGGAATACTTCAATTTCCAAATAAAAGCTGTGATAAAAAATTGAATTGAACAAGAAAAAAAAAAGAATTTTCAACAAAATTGTTAAATTTTCAAGGGAAAAGTTGAATTATCGACCAAGAAAATTAATGATCTACAAAAAAGAGAAGTTTTAAACAAAATACATGAGTTTTCAACGAAATTATTTAATTTTAAAGTCAAAAAGAGGAACTATCTACAAAAAGTTGAATTTCTTAAACGAAAAATATGAGTTTTCAACCAAAGAGTTAAACTTTCAACCAAATAGTAAATGTTCAACAATAATTATGAAACCTTGTTAAAAATAGTACTTTTTTTACAAAGTAGTTGGTCTCTTAGTGAAATAATCGACTTTTAAACCCAAGAAGATGTACAGTTCATATTTTAACCAAACAATTGCATTTTTGACCAAAAATGATACATTTTCAACCAAAAAGATAAAAATTTCTACTAAAAAAGGTCAATTTAATTTTAATAATTTTTTTAAATTTTAAAGTCAAAAAGAGTATTATCTACAAAAAAGATGAATTTTTAAACTAATTTAAAGGAAAATAGTAGAATTTCAACTATAATTATTAATCCTTAATATGAAAAAATTAATTTTTTTACTAAGTAGTTCAAGTTTAAGTGAATAATCGAATTTTCCACCCAAAAAATTATGATTTTAATTTTTAACAATATAGTTGCATTTACAACAAAACCACTTTGCAACTAAAACATATTTACAGTTGATAATTCAACCGTAAAATGTAATTTTAAATAAAAAAGTATCAATTTTCCATAAAGCAATTAATTTCTACAAAGAAAGACGAATTTTTAACAAAATACATGATTTTTTTTAACCAAAAATGGTATAGATTAATTTTCAGTTTCAAAAATGTATTTTCAACGAAAGAGATAAACCTTCAAATAAAAGAAAATTTTTTTAACAAAGTAGTTGAATTTTTGATAGAAAAGAGGACTTTTTACAAAATAGTTACATTTTTAACAAAATAATTAATTTTTCAATCAAATAATTGAGTCGCGGTAAATTAAAAATGTTTTTAATTCCTGTTCGGAATAGTTCACTATTCGATTTCGTTGCTGTCGTAGAACATAAGTTGTTCCCCTGGAAATAAATACAAAAAAAAAGGGTTCACACAAATAAAACACTTGTTAATTTCATTTTTTGGAACACTGGTTGTATTTCGCTTGCAAAGGTTATGTTGCAATGAATTAATTTCGACTAGTCACAATTTCACATGTTATCCATATTTTGAGTGACACACTCACAATGTTTAAACGAAAAACCGAAATTAGTTTTATTATTTCATATTGTTTTGTATATTCTCGATATTGAGATTTTAAAGATCACAATAATAATTGAAGGTATAAGAATGCGAGTTAAACTCAAGATGGTTTTGCGGAGGTCCGAAATCGATTTTTTGTCAGAAAGAAAAATCTAGATCTGACGAAAAACGGCGCGGAGCTGGTTTTATATGGCTAGGCCATACCTAGGAAAAGTTGGGTTAGCCTATCATGGATTCTAAAATTGAATTTAGTACAGAACTAAGCCAATCGCTTTGAGATGTCGATTAGTTGGGGCGTAAGTGGAGACATTACGTAAGTCATAAATATTGAAATATTAGCACTGGGGTCAGTTATCTGGTGAGTCGATTTTCTGATGTCTTGGGAAAATGGTATTTTCAACTTTATATGTTTGTATCTTAATTTCTTCAGAGTCCTACGATTCAGATTTCTTTAAGTGTTTACTTAAAGAGGCCAAAAAAAAGGAAAAGGCAAGGGGCAGTTTACCATTTTGGGAATTTGGAATCTGGGTTTTCACACATCTGGAAATATATTTTGTGGGAATTTAGTTTTTTTCTGTTTTTCCTATGATTCGTGTGGAATTTGATTGTAATGCATTTTCTAAATTTTGGCAAATGGGTTTGTTTTTTATGTAGACAGAAGGTGTCCTTGTGAACATAAAGATTTATGTTTATGGGACCATCTTTTGCTTTCTTTCCTAATTTATGTTCTATTTGTTTAATTTATTCATTGTGTTTTCACTTTACTATTTTCATACCGCTATTTTGTATTTTTAGGGTTGCAAGTTCCTATTTGACTTGAGCATGTATGATTAAAGCCGCCATGCGGCGCATGCATTCACTAAGTAGGCTTTAGCCCTATGTCACACCAGTGTA
>NC_046665.1:8645525-8652708 GCF_010883055.1 Belonocnema kinseyi | reverse complement strand
AACATTTTTGCACGCATCGAGGTGCTGCCCTTTTCGACGTTGCTATGGCAACCGCGTCTTTTTGCCTACGATTATGGTAGGGGTGGGGCCAAGGCGCACATTGAAAACCCTACCGAACCTTTGACCGAACGTGCTGATGACTTTCTCGATTCTCGCGCTTGCTTTCGCCAGCCATAGCTCTATCTATAGCTGACTCACGGCTGTCTCTGCACGCCGAAAATATTCAAATTAATGAGTGCCTAAAATTATTATATTTGTTATTGTGTTAAAATTAATTAATTTATTTTACGGTTTCTTTTTTTTAAAAAGGAACATTTTCGAAATACTAAATGAATTTAAAAAAAAATTCGTTTCGTACTTTAGATTTTCAGTGAAATTTTAAAAAATATTATTTTTTAAAATAAATTTAAAATTTAAATGAAATTAAGGTAAATTTAAAAAGTAAATAAATTCTAGTTTAATTCAGAAATTATTTAAATTAAAAAAATGTAATAAAGTTTGTTTAAATTAATTCCTCGTCTGGTTTTTTTTTAAAAGAGAAATTTTCGAGATACTATGTGAATAATTTTTAAAAAATTGTCATATTTTAGAATTGTAGCGAAATTTAAAAAATTATTTTAAAAAATATAATTTTTACAAAAATAGTGAATTGAAGGTTTAAATAATAAACTGTATAAATTTCTTCTACCCGTATTTTTAAATCCTAAAATATTTCATTATTTTTTCGCATAATCATGGTATAAATGAAGTAATATTTACACTTCTCTGTAGTGTCGAATTGAGAATTTACATTTAATTCCGCGGAAAAGTTTAAGATTTTCACTACTCATTTAATTATTTATCAAAATTATTTAAAAATTCTGTGTTTTTTTTTAATTATTTGAAACATATAATCTTTTTTCTTATAATTTGATTAATTACAAAAACCAGTATCTAGACTGTGCCATGCCCATTAAAATTTAATTTTAAAAGTTTGAGGGCAGTTAACCACTTGCAATTCTTATGCTCATCAGAATTCACAACTTTAAAGAAATCCAAATAGTTTATAAAAATAATTCAAAGAATCGAAGAATCCAACAAAATTCAAAGACTTTTTGTGCTTGTAAAAAAGTTCCCACCAACGATTGAAAAATTTTTGCATTTATTTATTTCTTTAAGTGAATTTTGTTTTGGTTTGCAATAACAAAGAAAAACTATCCAATTAGGGGGTTTAAGTGTTTAAAAACTGTGATTTATTTTTTTCACAAACAGTTTCGAAATAATTTTCACATTGTACACATCAGCTCGTTTTTAGGTAAGAAAGTCACGAAGAGGATCACAGGGTCTTTTATTATCTCAAACTGTTCTAATGCATTGAAACAGTTACTGTTCCACTTTTGCATTGGGTACGTAACGAAATTTGAATCACAGTTCGTCGATATAGATATACTCGCTATGCTTCGCTCCGTTCGACTCTGCTGGTTCGAATGACGACGAACAGTTAGGATTCAACGAATCTGTAACGTTTAAATTTGAAAGCATGCGAGATTTGATATTTAAATCATTATTCTTTAATTTTTCCCAACACATATTGTCCAGCGCCTCAGCTTAGCGCAATGCTCATGCGAAGCTCCTAAGTTACACATTCGTTAGATCCTCGCTGTTCGTCGTCATTCGAACCAGTAGAGCCGAACAGAGCGAAGCATAGGAAGTATATCTATATCGACGCACTATGATTCAAATTTCGTTACGTACCCGATACAAAAGTGAAACAGTATCTGTTTCGATGCTTTAGAACAGCTGACATTCAACTTATGGACATTGCGAGTTCTACATGAAAAACTGCTCCATTTCAATACTTACTTAATCGATGTAATTCGGTATTGCTATAGCGTCGGTTCTATACTCAAACCGATAAAATTACAAACTAAATGAAGAGATACAGTTCGACTTTTTTAGCTACTGAGTTCTAATTTATGCGAAGCGTATTAGTTTAAGATATTATTGAATTAATATAGTTACATGTTTTTGTCGGTGTAATAAAACCACTTGTATCAGTTATTATTTAAAACTCACTTTCAATTGATTTGAATGCAATATGAAACACTTTGAATTCCTAAGATTTAAAGTCTAAATATATAATGAATGTGCCACAAAGACAATTTATTTTCGACCAAAAAGATGAATTTTCAACAAAATAAATTAATTTTCTACCAAATAATTAAATTTTAAACTAACAAAGTATAAACTTTTAACAATAATATAAAATTGCAATTTTTAGATAAGAAATTAATTTTGAACTAAACAAAAAATCCAGAATGTCAAGAAAATTGTTACAATTTAAAAAAAGATTAATTTCGAACTAAATCGAGGAATTAAATGTTCAACAAAAGGGTCAAACTCAAAGATCAAGGGGAGTCCGAAAAATATGAATCTTTAATGATAAAGTTTAACTTTTAACCAAGTCGTTTAATTTTCAATTAAAGAAGATAAATTGCGAACAAAATAGTTAAATTTTTAACTAAAGAAATGAATTTTCCAGAATTATATTAATGATATATCAAAATAAGACGAGCTGTCAACAAAATATATTAATTTTTAACAAAATTTTTGAATTTTAAAGCCGGGAGGATGATTTAACTATAAAAAGGTTAAATTTTCAACTAATAATATAATTTTTAAGAACAAAGTTAATTCTCTGCCAAAAAGTTAAATTTAATTTTCATTAAACTAATTATTGGTTATAAAAATTGTTTAATTTTTTAAAAAAACTTCATTTTCAACCGAATAGTTCAATTTTTTACCAAATTGCTGAATCATCAACCAAATTAGATTAATGTAGACCCAAACAGTTCCATTTGTAATAAAAAATTATGCATTTTCAACACAGAAAATTTATTTTCGGTTGAAAAAGACAAATTTTTAGCAAAATACATCTGTTTTCAATAAGAAAGAAGCAATTTTACACCAGAAAATATTAATTACAAAAAATATATCAATTTAAATAAAAAATGAAAAATTTACCTTATTAGTTAAAAAAATTAATTCTTATTAAAAAACAACGAATTTTCAAAGAAATAGTTACATTTTTAACAAAGGAGTTCAGTCTAAAAATGACTTTTTATCCGCAGAAGATTAATTTTCTAAAAATAGAATAATTGAATTTTCGACCCAAGAGGTGAATCTAGAGCCTCTAATTTTTCTTATTCTCATCATTTATTATTGAAAAGATATAAGGAAAGAAAGGTCCGGAAAGAAAGGTCCGAAAAGAAAGGACGAGTTCGTTAGACAGCCATTTTGGATAAAAATTCAAACAGAGCATTTAAAAAAATTTGGGGACCATTTTTTTATACTTAAAATTTCTATTTGCGGCTATTAATAGTACTCAAAAAGCCAAACAATTTATCCTGATGACTTTTTTTATAAAAAAAAATTCTCAGAGTTATAGCATTTTCAAAATTTTTAATATCAATCGAAAATCAAAATTTTAAGCCAAACAACGTACGGCATGAAAAAAAGTAAAGTGAAGAAAAACATTGCTTTTTAAAAGCCTTACAAGGTTATCATAAAATCTTTTTGGATTATCTTGTAGAATCGAAAATTCTAATTTCTAAATTCTTTAACAATCATTTCTTGATAGTACGCGTACTTTTTGTTTTATTCGCGAAAAATAACATTGAAAATCTAAAACAAAACCTTGTGAAAAAATTATACAAGTTACGAAAAAAAAATTTAACAAAAATTGTTTACCCGAGAAAGAGTTACAAAGTTATGAATTACTCTTTGACAGGACACGTAGTTTTAGTTTTAATCATAAAAATCGCATTAAACATAAAAATGAAAAATTTGTGGAAAAACATCAAAAGGTACAAAAGCAATTAATGGAAAAAAGTTATTCACCCAAAAAAGTGATACAAATTTGTATTAATTTATTACATTCTTATTATTTATGACGGTGAAAGTATTAGAATTGCCCGAAATTTGACACCACAATATCGTAATTAATATATGCAGAAAATCAGAAATTCCAATATTACGCGAAAAGACGCGAGATACGTAAAAAAATCTAAAAGAAGACTTGTTGGATATTTTGCTTTATCTATACAACATAATATGAAAACCAAATCCTATTATTAGCATAACAACGCGAGATAGAGAAAAATGTTTAAAAAAAGGATTGTATTTTTTAAGTCTATTTTAAGGTGGTTCATAAAATATAAATTTACAACCTCAAAGCCTACAGAGCTTTGAGAAACTTAATCTTTAACTATACTTATTTAAGTGTAAAAAATTCAGAATATGAACACGCATATAAATACTGCGATCTATAGAGATCTTTTTGATAAAGTTTCATTTAAGTATTCTAAATGCAAAGAATAAATATTTGAGCGCGCGTCGCGGGAATCAACAGACGCGCGCCCTACTATCGGCGAGAAAATTCAAGTCCTCTGGCCTTGACGTTTAATAAGTGTGTGAAGAAAAATAGTAGGTTAATGAAAGAGGTATCATTTTAAAGGTGCAAATGTTGTACGTTAATGAGCCGAAAAGTAATATTGCAAAAAATTATTTGCAGCTTACAGATTTGAAAATCTGATGAAAAGTAAGGAAATTTTATAGCTTTTAAAAACAGTGAACTTTGAAGCATAGTTTTTCATTTCCGAACAGATTGCTGTTGAAAATTTTGCAAAATATAAATAATTGTTCGTTTTTTGTAAATAAATATGCGACCGCACTATCCTCAGTCCTAATGAAGATAATTAAGTGATTTAAATTGGAGATAGTTAGTTGAAATATCTGTAATAATTTACAATTTGAAGGAAGTATGTGCTGCTTGTTGTCTTCATACAAATTGCGATATTTGAAGTTATTTTTTTATATAGGAAAGCAAGTGCGAAAGCCCAGCATGGTGCCGTTTTTTTCAGGGGATTGGCCTCGGTTTTCCTCAACACAGGGAAAGGATTTGAAGGCCAGAGCGAGGCTTGGTGGCACAAGTTGGGTAGGTCAGGCTGAGGAAAACCAAAGACGATCCCCTGAAAAAACGGCACCACACTGGGCTCTCGCACTTGCTTTCGTATACAAAAAACTGACTTAAAATATCGCAATTTGTACGAAGACAACATGAACCACATACTTCCTTTAAATTGTAAATTATTACAGATAGTTCAACTAACTACCTCCAATTTAAATCACTTCATTATCTTCATCAGAATTGAAGATAGTGCGGTCGCATATTTATTCACAAAAAAGGAAAAATTATTTATATTTTGCAAATTTTTCGACGGCAAGCTGTTCAGAAATGTTGAATGTACCACCATTTTTTTCAGATTTTTCCTATTATTTTTTCAATAAAAAACTATGCTTCAAAGTTCACTGTTTTTAAAAGCTATCCGATTTCCTTACTTTCCATAAGACTTTCAGATCTGTAAGCTACAAATAATTTTTTGGAATATTTCTTTTCAGCTCATTAACGTACAGCATTTGCACCTTTAAAATGATACCTCTTTCATTAACCTGCCATTTTTTCTTCACATACTTATTCAACGTCAAAGCCAGAGGACTCGAATTTTCTCGCCGATAGTAGGCACAAATAGATTAAGAATGGAATATTTTATACTGAAATAATACTTCAAAAAGATTTTGAAATCGAATAGAGGCGTTCATTTAAGAAGCCATTAATTCGAACTTTACACTTGTGTCACTACTAAGGCTTTGCAATTAAATTAGTTCAAATTTTAACGTTAAAATATATAAATTATATCATTTTGAACAGATCTAGAATCACCTTGTAAAATCAATCACTGTTTAGTTTAATACTCGAAATGCAGTTCAATTTTCAAATTTACTTTCATTTTCTGATTTGTCCCGATCGCGAGTCTAGCTTTATATTTAAAACAACTTTCATTTTTTTGAAATTGTAATATTTCGGTTGTAACTTACGGGAAAATAATTTTATTCTTTGAAAGATTTTCTACAAATCTTGTTGATAATTTCTACATTCTCATAAAAAATGAGAAGGTATTAGTTTTTTATGAAAAATAACTTTTTCGGATTTTATCAAATGTCGACGAGGCCCCGTGAGTCAGAAAAACAAGTTTTTACGTCGGGGTCTGTTTGTCTGTCCGGCGTCGTCGTCGTTGTTGTCTGGATACCGGATAATTTTCGAAAGACTGGTCCGATTGGATTGGGCGTTGACACACTGTTCGAGGGACCAAACAGAAAGATCGAGTTCGTTAAACAGCCATTTTTGATGAAATTCCAAAAAGTTGAAGCTTTTTCAAAATTTTTGAGACCACTTTTTTTCAAAATTTCAAAATTTTATCGACAGCTATTTATGGTACAAAAAAATATGAAAAATTTATCCTGACAACTTTTTTGATGAAATCAAACTTAGCAAAGTTAAAGGATTTTCAAAATACAAAAAATCAAACGAAAATGGACATTTGAAGCAAAAAAAGCTTAATATGGAAAAAAGTCAAGAGGCGAAAAACGCTACTTTTTCAAGGCCCCATGATTATTTTATCACAATCTCATCCATAATGAGAAGAGTTTTATGCGAAAAATGATTTTCGCGAATTTCATTAAATTTCGACGTGTTGAGGCTCCTTGAGTCAGAAAGACAAGTTTTTACATCGGTATCTATATGTCTCTCTGGCGTCTACGTCGTCGTTATTGTGGTTGTCTGTATATCGGATAACTTTTGAAAGAATAGTCGGATTGGTTTGTGGTTTGACACACAGATTTTTTTATTTTAAGAATTGTATGTAAAAATTGTGCTATATTTATTTTTATAACAAATATTTTTCTTCAATTAAATATTTGCAATAAAAGTGTTTCGAAGAGATTTTTTAAAAATCTTTGGAGGATTAAAATTAGTATTTATAGGTCGACAAAGGTTTGTTTTCTTTACCAAATTTGGCTTTTGTCTAAATTTTTCCAGTTGTTTTTACTATAGTACAATTTACGTTTGCATCTCGGGCGAAGAAATCCATCCTATTGTTTGACAAATATTCTTTGTAAATCAATATTTTTCACAGAAAATTACCCTGAATGACAGAACGAAATTGGAAACAATAAGAAATAATTTATTCAGGAACAAGTTTTTTGAACAAAAACGACCTTGAGTGAACCTTTAATATATATTTGTTAATTTTTACAAAAATCAGGCGTTATTTTCTTACAAAAAAAATAATTTGTGGGGGGGGGG
>NC_046665.1:8641546-8645425 GCF_010883055.1 Belonocnema kinseyi | reverse complement strand
CGCGACAGGCAGCTATATATTCGGTCGCGTCAAATTATAGTGCATTTGAAATCCAAAATGGTAATAATCTAATTTTACTTTATAAGTGAATGGAAAAATAATAACAAATTTGAATTAAAAAGGTTATTTTTTATTTAAGTTATAATTTTTTTGGAAATTAGTAGAAAAGTGAATTTGAAAATACAGTTAAGTTCTATTTAAATTTAAAGAAACTAAAAAAGCTGTCTGGTTAAATTAACCAGAATTCTGGTTAAATATGTCCTTACTGTTTTTTTCTGGTTAAAGAAATAAACATTCTGAAAAGAAATTTCCTTACAAAAACATATAAAAAAATTTTTTTTCCTAAATTTCCTTGTAGACCTAGACAAATGTTTTCTGAAATGTTGCATTTTTTAAATATTAGTGAATTAAGTGGTATATGAGTTTTTTAACAGCTGCAAAGTGTAAGAAGCATTTCCGAAAGTCAAAGGAAATTACGGCTTGCTTCTACAGTTTAGCTAAGGCCATGTTATAAATATGAACCATTTTTTCAAATTGAAAGAAGAAGTAACTCAATCTTACAAAATGTCATTTTCCCTGCTCCAGAAATCTAACTTTAAGAAAAAATGTAAGTTTACTTAATTTTTTTTTATTATCATTTAATACTAAAACTTGACATAAAAATTGCCATAATTTTCGTCTTTTTGTTGTTTTAATATATGAGCTAATTATATTTTTTAAACCACGACCATGAAAAATAATATAAACCAATGCTATAAATTCACAGAACTATTATGTACTTCAATAGTCTATATTTTTAAAAAGAATTTGACGCTGTTTTTATTTTATTTTTAATGAATATATAAGTTTCCTTAGTTTTTTATTTAGTTTCCTTTAATTATTTCCTTTATTTCTTAATTTTGTATTTATTGAGAATAAATAAGTTGAAACTTTAAAATGTTCTCCACCGGTCATATATAGAAAACTATACTTTCCAGCTGGTCGATTAAGCTTTTGTTTGCATTTACTTGTTTAACTGTTTGCATATTTAATTCCATTAAAAATTTTTGATTTTGCTAAAATAATTATTTCAAATTCTTTCCTTTAATAAAAAACTTGCTTTTTTAAATTTGTTCATAAATAAATGTATTTTCTGATAATTTAAATATTTGATCAACCTTCCTTTTTTTTTTATAAAATTTTAAAGGCTTATGCATTACAAATTAATTATCTCATTAACAAAAACGGCTTTTTAAAAAAAATAACAAAAATCATGCGAAAACCCCCACTTTTTTATTTGAAAAAGATATTAACAATGTTTATTTCTTGCATAATTGAACAGAAATTACGAAGGAATTTCATATTTGAATAAAATTATGAATCGATCCAAAAAATACATGATCTGGCACTTTTTTGATAGACTTATTTTTTCAAAAATTGTATACTCCTTTTCAAAGATCTTGATTGAAAACCGAAGTTTAATTCCGCTCTATAGCATTATTCACAACTTTCTTCTAACTGCAATTCATAACACAGTAGACAATCAGACATAATGCAAAAATTACAATGAACATGACAAGTCAAAACAGTCATCTAGGTATTTGAAGTTAAAGTGAATATTTATTTTGACACTATTAAAACTTCCATTTTAATATTGAGGTTATTAAATTAAAAAGGAAGATATATTAAAATTATTCACGCCTAGAGTTATAATGCTTAAAGCTTCTTGTTCTTCAAAAATCAATATATTTCAATCAAGATTTTTTCTTACTTCTTAAATCTTATACAAGGTATTTTCTAAATTAATTTTTTTACGTAAAAAAACTCGTGTCTACTAAAATGTAATGTTTTTTTCTCGATGACTCAAATTGAGCAAAAAGGTTTGAAAGTGTAAAATTAAAAATGTAAAGCATTGAAAAAATTCTGAATTTAAGAATCAAATCCTAAACAATTAAAAATTTTAATATTGAAATTTAATTTGGTTTTGAATATAAGGGTTTAATATCATAAAATTGACAACTGTTACCCTTCTAACTTGATTAGGCTTAAATTAATGGCCTCAAAAATTTGATAATACCCAAATACAAACATTTAGAATTCTGCATTTCAATTTTCAATTCAAAACTTTCAAAATTAAATAATTTAAATTTATCAGATTATACTTGAGGCATATTCAAAATTTTAAAAATATTAATGCTTGTACTTTTAATTTATCAACTCTATGAAAAAATGTCAAATAATACAATTCTTGAAATTTCTGTTTATAAAATTATTCAATTTGAATGTTTTAAATTGAAAATATATTAAAACCTTTCCATTTAAAATTCCTCTCCTTATAAAAAGTTTTCGATTTCAAAGGCTTTACATTAATTACAATTTTTCACGAGGTTTAACATCGAATAATCTGCTTATTACAACTTTAAATTATTTATATCCTAAAGCTGAAAAAATGTATTGCCGAATCATAAGTGATTTCATTTAAAACGTTTAAAATTAAATAATTTGAATTGATAGGTTACTCGAAGAATATTCGAAATTTCACAAATACTGAAATTTGGAATTTTAAATTTATAAACTAGTTTCTTTTATATAATTATTATTTTATTCTTACGCTCCTAAAAGAAAATAATTACACTGTAATTTTAATTGTTTTTATTTCAAATTTCTCTCATTTAAAACCTTTTAATTTCAAAGGCTTTGAAGTTATAATCCAATTTTCAAAACTGAATAATTTTGAATGGAATAATTATTTAATTGCTAAAATACTTCTAAGTTAAAATAAAATTGTGGGATAGTAAAGTACTTACATGCAAAATAGTTATGCTGAAGTTTAAATGCTTTCTTTTATATTTTGACATTGTCGACTTCTGAAAAATTTCAAATCAAAAACTTTAGAACTTTCTAATTACTTTCTGAGTTTCTAATTACTTTCCTGAGTTTTTTGTTGAATTTAACTAATTATTATAAAAATAAGGGAATTTTTTTAAATTTCTGCAGCTTATTTGAATGCTCTCCATTGTTGAAGCCAAGAAACAACCCACATATAACTGTATTCAATTCATTCAAATTTAAAATTTAACGATAGTTTCATTTTTATTGTACTAAATTGTACTTAAATTTAACACCATTCAACATCTATAATTTTAACTGAAATTTACTTCAATTCAACTAAATTTGACTTAAATTTTGAATTTAACTAACATGTATTCACTTTTTGAAATGATCTAAATTATATTCAATTTTTAAATTTAGTTTGACAAAATAATTTTTAAAATTGCACTTTAATAAATCTTAAAGTACGAATAGAATTGTTTTAAAACTTATTTACTTAGTATCTAGAAAATTTCTCTTTGAAAAGAAACCAGACGAGAAATTAATTTATCTAAACTTTATTTAATTCTTAAATTCACCTAAGTTTCATTTAAATGTTGAATTTAGCTCAATTTTATTTAATTTTTAAATTCAACTAAATTTTATTTAATTTGAAATTTAAACAAAATATTATTTAATTTTTTAATTTATCTTAATTTCATTTAAATTTTAAGTTTAGTTTTTAAAAATAATTTTAGAAATTTAACTAAAATTCTAAAGTAGGAAAAAGTTTTTTTACATTTATTTAATTTCTCGAATATGTAAAATAATAATAAATAGAATATTTTTAGGCTCTCTTTAATTTGAATATAATTAGGTAAGTCAGTGTTCATAACATTTTTAGCGTACAGGCCTTACAGAGCCAGCCAACCGACTCAACTATAGCAAAGATTGCTATAATGATGGCGAAGGCGAACGCGAGAACGAGAAACAAAAAATGACGTTCGGTTTGGAATTCAACAACTTTCGGTGTGCGCCCCGGCCCCACCTCGCCCGCTGACGTGCTTGGTGGACGCGGTTGCCATAGAA
>NC_046665.1:8640036-8641446 GCF_010883055.1 Belonocnema kinseyi | reverse complement strand
GTCTAGAAGATAAAAAATGAAATTAGAAAAATCGACATTTTTTTTCGATGTTTGCATTAAAATAAAAATTAAATAAACAAAAAAATAAAAAATCTACTCTCATCATTTTCTGAAAAATTTAGTTCTGAATTTTTCAAACAAAAATCTAAAATCGGTGCATAATTGCGTTCTAAATGTCATTTTGAACCTCGTTTTCCGATTTCACCCCACTATGCGTCGGAGTGGGGAATTATATATATAGGACATCACATTTTCTGCCCTATCGAGGTGCTGCCCTCATCGTACTACGAAGTCCAAATCTTGTTTTCTCATTCTTCGTAAAATATGACGGTAAAGCAGTAGAAATATTTTTTGAGGTTAAAAAAGTTTGATATTTATGTATCTCTGAATTTTTTTAGATCTGAAGCTTGATCCAGGTTTTCGGTACAGTCTTTTTTTTTAATTATAAAAACAATGTTCTCGAAAAATCACATTTTTAATTTTTAAAAAATTATTATAAAAAGACATTTCGAGATAAACAAGTGTGGAAAACATTGTTCTTTGACAAATTATTTTTTTTAATTGAAATATTCAAATATTTATACCAAAGAAACAACTTTTTAAATGTTTGAAGTGTTTAAACATTATTGTTTAAATTTAAAATAATAATTAAAACAAAATATATTTCTGGATAAGATATTTTGGTTAAAAATGTATATAGTATTTTTTAAATCACAAAAGTTCTTCCGAAAAATCGAAATGTTAATTAAAAAACACGTGTTTTTGTATATGAATTTGTCGGTAAAATTTTTTTTATAATTTTAATTTTAAATTCAAACAATTTTTAACACTTTAAATATTAAACAAAAATTTATTTGATAACAATATTTTATTATCACATTTTCAATAAATAATTAATACTGATTAAGAAACAATTTTATTTGAGGAGTTTTATTATTTGGGAATTTTCAAATTCGTTAATATTATAAACTGTTCAGGAATTTTATTAGTTTTGGAATTGTATTTTTCGGGACAGAGAGTATTACTTGAATTTTAACGTTGAAATTGCTTCATTTTCAGAATACAGCCTTATTGTTTGAATTTTCAGAATTTTTCGAAATTGTTAAAAGGCGAAAAAGTTTGAATTTAAATTTTAAAAATGCGAAAATACACCATTTTCCATGTTCATTTGCAATCCAGCGAGTCACTTTCTTTCGCTTCTTTTGAATGTCGATCCTTTGCTTTCAGTTTTCTTTTTAAACTATACCTTGAATTCAACGCATTTCAAATTAAATTTTTGCAGCTGCATTTAGATTGAATTATACAAACGTTTTTTGTTTTATATATAAATTAATCAAAACATTTTATTGGTTTTTCACGACTGTAATTTATAACTCTAAAATGGAATAATTGTAGCTCAAACATGAAAAA
>NC_046665.1:8637331-8639936 GCF_010883055.1 Belonocnema kinseyi | reverse complement strand
GGCTCGCTGTCGTTGCTCTTGCGTGGGAGGAAAAAGGGCGGCCCTTCTGGTGCGTCAGCGAATGAAAAGCCCTCCTGGCTTCCCCCGTTCCCGCTTGGGCCTGTCGAGTTTGGAATTTCGTCGCGTTCAAGTGACCATGAAATTTACGATTTCCTTCTCGTGAGAACCGATTTGAGGAAAAGCGTGAGAACTATGCAGATGTGAGAACTGCGCAAAAGGTTTCGACGACGCCAACAAGCTTCGTGTACTTAATATACTAGCTACAATCATATTCTATATCTATTTGAATATGCGCGCGGATAACTACTAAAGATTGACTACACCTGTTCATTCAATTACGACACGTGACGGTCCAGTACGTCACAATGATATTAATCTATGACGTCACATAGTAACCTCAAAATCATGTTCATTTATCGCAAAGATATTTTACCTAGATGCGACAAGGGTCTAGTTAGGCCACATGTCACGAGAGCGGCGCTATCGGCGATTTTGTGGCTTCGTTTTTCTCCGGTACTTTTCGGCTAAATTCGGCAATGTCGCTACATTTAAACGGATTATTTTGACCACATGCCACGAGACAGCGCAATAAACTCTGCTTTGTTCGAGCGGGAATTGGAAATTTTTTAATTATTATGGATTATTGAATTATTCTCCAGGACTGAAAGTCACTTTTCTTTATTTGAACATATTCTTAGTATATGTAATTTATTTGTATTACTTGAAAAACTAGAAGATTATGTTATAGAAATTAAGAATGAACAAGTCACTGAAAAGATGATACAGATAATTAGGTATAAGATCTAGATCTAGAAAGAATGGGATAAATTTACCATTGTATGACAAATTTTACTGTTGGTTATACATAAATCAATTTTAATAATAATATTTAAAAAATAATAACAAGGAAGTAATTGAAGTAATTGATTGAAAATCCTGACCTTGAAATTCCATATTTCATTTTTATGATAAATACTTTTGAAAAGTAAAAAAATAAAAAGTTTTATTTTAATATTGTATTCCTAAAGAGGATAATTCGAATATTTACGTGAACATTCTGGACTATTTAAAGAATACTTTTTATGAAAAAAATATTCACTTTATTTTCATATTTCTATTTTAAAAAAAAGCAACTAAAAAATACTTTAGTGCAATATCAAAAAATGTTTTCTTTTACTATTTTATTCGTAAAAAGTATAATACTACGAATTTTTATGTGAACATTCCGGACAATTTAAAGAAATCCTTTTATGCTCAAAAAAATGTACACTCTATTTTCATATTTCTATTTAAAAGATAGGAAACTAAAAAATACCTAAATATCATATTCAGCTAATTAATTAATTATTTAATTAGCAATATTATTGAAAAAATTAAAAGTCAATGAAAATATTTCAGCAAAATTATTTTTCGCAAGCAGGTGCATATTAACAGTTTATTTTTATTTATTTAAATATATATACATATAAATTATAATTATATAAATTAATTAATATAATTATATTATTATGTATACATTATAAGTATATTAGGGTGGAGTGAAAATAATCAAATTAGTCGAATCGTTTGAGCTGAGCGAAAAAATGTGTGGGTTGACATTCAAAAAAAGTAAACAAAAATCTAAAATCGGTTAATATATCTTCTGTTCCCTTTTTGATTTAAAAATTTAAATTTTTGAAAATTCCAAAAAATTTCCCTATTTCTTCGAAAATTATCGGGAATTTTTTCTATGTGCAGTTTTTGTATAGGACTCAATTAAAAAAAAAATTTTTTTTGCCATTTTCAAAAAATTCTAAATTAAGCAACAAAAACTTGTTTATTTTTTAATTTTTATTGTTATTCACTAGAAAAAAAATAAACATAGAAAAAGTTCGCCATAATTTTCGAAGCAATAGCGAAATTTTTTGGAATTTTCAAATAAAAAAAGGGAACAGAAGATATTAACCGATTTCAAAATTTTTTTTTTTTTTTACTTTTTTCGGATGTCTACCCACAAATTTTTTTCGCTCAGCTCAAACGATTTGACCAATTTGATCATTCTCACTCCGCTCTATTATATATACACATATCGAATTTCACATTGAAAAAATTTATTATTAATGTAATCCTGGCTGTACTTTCTAATTGTAGTCAAAGTTTTATAAAAGAAAAAAAGTTAATTAATTATTAAAATAACAATTAGAAACAGGAGTCACAATTTACAAAAAATTTAAACTGGATCATGTGATTTTTTAAATCGCAATACGACGACGTGCGCATGTTAGACCTGCACTCACTTGTTTTCCTAATTTCGCAACAAAGGAACACACACATGCCGGTGCGATTAAAGCCTTTGGTATTTACGTGATTGGATATTATTTTTACCTTGAACTTGAGCTTAATCAATAGTTTACTGGTAGTGAATTATTTAAAAAGTGTTTTAAAGTGAAAACAGAATAAAAATGTCTCCAAGTGCTACCGAACGGTGTGCTTACATAGACTGTCAAAATACACGAGGAGATGCCGGGATTATTTTATTCTGTTTACCACCGAAAAGCAGTGAAACATTTATCGCATGGTGCCAAAATGCAGGTGAGTAAATAAATAACAATTATTAGCGTGTCTC
>NC_046665.1:8634646-8637231 GCF_010883055.1 Belonocnema kinseyi | reverse complement strand
TGTGTATACCATTGAGTGTGAACACAAAAACATGATTAGCACGATTTTGCGTTCTTCCCAATGGGCCAAGATCTTCAAAGCCTTCTATTAAATCGTGTTTTGTACTATGCTCCTCGAATTCTTTGCACGACAGTTCATCCCATTTTATATTGCACAACTAGGCTTCAGGTGGCAAAGTTTTTAGATCCTATTCGAGATCTTGGAATGACAATTCTATGAAGCCTGGAGCAACGTCGTTCTTAGCGACCCATTTTTCAACGGTTCTGGGATGAGGCAATTGTAATCCTGTTTGTCGCATTCTATCATAGCAGGAGGCCGAATAATAATGCCATTGCATCGCTGAAAGCTTCTGAGCATCAGTGTAAGGTTGTGCACAATTATCAGGTCTCATTTGCAACCCAATCACAGTTTTACGCACTTCGTTTGTGACATTATTTGATGATAAAAATGTTTCCAGATCAATGCTATTGTTAGTCTTGGGAATTTCTTCTAGTTTAATAGTTGTTCTTTTGATATCTGATAATTGTTGAACAACCCTACTGCACATTGCACGCAATCTTGCATTTTCTGCTTCTAATTGCATTTCTCTATTCATTTCTAAATCAAAATCCTGTACAGAAGAATTATAAACTTCAGCCATCAATGGCTGAGCGCCGGGAAGAGAAAGAATATACAATTCGTAATTCTCTTCTTCTTTCCTACAAGCAAGCACGTCAGATTGATGATTTAGAGATAAAGATCTATGCAATTGAGCATTTGCAACAATATTTTCAATCGCTCTATTTTCCTTATGATAAACTCTTACCACACTTTCTTGATCAAAAGGACGATCAACAGCATTGTTCAGTTGCCTATAATCAATAGGCACTGCTCGACGAACAAGTTTCTGACTCTCTGGCGTTGTGAAATCCTGAGCACGAAAATGGCTGCTGCAAATCATCGTCCTCCATTGAACCGCAGATGGATTAATTCCTAAAAATTAAATTTTAACCCTAATTTCAATCATATAATACAAATCAATTTATTTAATCAATGATTTTATTACGACAATTAATTTTATTATTAGACAATTTTATATTTCAAAATGTTTTAAGAGATTTAAAAAATATGTAAAATAATTCAGGATTTTTTATTTTTGAAATAGAAAAGTTGTAATTCCTTGCATCATTTTAAGACATATTTTTAATAAAATTCCTTTAAAGTCCCTTTAAAATCCTTCAAAATCTTGGTAGCAGTAAAATCCCTTAAAATTACTTCAAACCCCACGAAATCTATATGCCACAAAAAGATGACATTATACACGTATTACATGACGAGTAAAATAATTTTTCTGTCTAATCGTTTTGACAACCAAAATAATCTGAAGATAGTTTTCAAATTCGGCACATTTACAGAATTTGCGCTATTTCCAAATCGAAAAGATGATTTTTCAACCAGGAACATTAAATTTCTCTGAAAAGATCAATTTTTTTTTTAAATATTTGAACAGAAAAATTTTCACGTAAAAAATTAATTTTTAATAAAAAAATAATTTTCAACGAAAGGGATGAATTTTTAACAACAACAAATCAATTTTCTGCTAAAATAGTTATTTTCTTAATAAAATGATGAATCTTCAATCAAAGAAATGAATTTTTAACCAAAAATAGAATAGTTACATTTTCATTAAAAAGTCAATTTTCAACAAAATAAAATAAATGTTTAACCAAATAGATTAATTTTAAATGAAGATGATATAATTTCCCTAAAAAATATTTGTTATAGACGAAACATGTGATAGTTAAATTTTTCTGTTTGAAAACTCATCTCTTAGATTGGAAAATAGGTTTTTTCTATAGAAAATTAATGTTTTCGACTTAAAAGTTAACGATTTCATTTTTGGTCTGAAATAGATCTTTCTTTTAGAGAAATTATATCATCTTGGTTTAAAATTAATCTTTTTAGTTAATAATAATTTTTTTAATGAATATGACTTTTTTCAATTGAAAATTAAAATAATCGAATTTTGGTCAAAACTTACCTTTTTTAGAGAAATTAAATCTTTTTGGTTAAAAATTCATCTTTTTGGTTGAAAATTTCTTTCAAAATTAAAAAATTTGGTTGAAAAGATATGTATTTTGTTAAAATTAATCTATTTTGATAAAAAATTAATCTTTCTGTTAAGAAAGTAAACAAAAACAAATGTTCGCTGCATGCACATTGCCGTTGCGCGGGAGAATGACGCGCACGATATACCTCGGCAACCAGAAAAAGCTACACGGTTTAGAAAAATAAAAAGATCATGAGGAATAATTTGCCCACAAAGAAAGAGAGAAAAAAGAACGAGCTCAAAACGAAAAATCAGAATGAAAATTTTTTTAAAATTTTTCTATCTGAATTTTTGACTTTTTTCTAGAATTTCACAGTAAAAAGGATACTTACCTCTACATAAGAACTATAAATTTTAGTAAAATAGGTTAAAAATGTCTGGGATGTAGTATTTTAAAAAAATCATCAAAAAATTCAATGTGACGTCATTTCTACAATTCTGAAATTTTTTCAAAAATATTTTATCACAATATCTTACCTACCTAACACTAATATTT
>NC_046665.1:8617978-8634546 GCF_010883055.1 Belonocnema kinseyi | reverse complement strand
ATTGGAATATTCAATTATTTTATTTAATTAATTTCAATTCAATTAAAATTTCAATTAAACTCTAATTAAATTTTGAATAAGATCGGCGTTCGCGCCGTAACCTCAGGTGGGATATTACATCATCATCCGGGACAACTGAAGATGGCTCTGTTAGCGTACAAAATATGTGGCCAGAAAAATACATGGGAGACGGAGTACTCCGAATCCTTCAAATTCACGCATGCATGGCCAATTTGGAAATAAACTAAATAGCAGCCAGCCACATGCATCGCCCACTTTTCTGTTTTCTTAGGGTGGCGTCCCATGATTGCGGATTTGCGTTGCGTAATGCGTCCAATCACAGTGTTTCTCTGAATAACTTGTTGGTCAAACTAATCCAACAAATAGCGCCACAAAAGGAAGGTTTGACTTTTGCATTCAATTGCATTAAGAAAAAGCAAAAATAATTTAAAACTTGATGCTTTTCCCAAATAAACAAAAAAAATATTTATGAAAATATAAGAGAAACTATTTCTAATTATTGAAATAAAGAAAAAGTCATGAAATTATGTAGTTTAATATGAATGAAATTTAATTTTGAGATAAATTTTAAAAGCAGTTCGAACTTTATATTTCTATGATTTATTTTGCTGATAGTATTGATTTTATTATTTGTTGAAGTTAAAAAAATTATATATTGTTTAAATTATTAATATAGCTAATGAAAAAATTAATAATATCAAAGACCTCAATGACAACAATATTTCAAACATGTACATGATCAGAAGAATTAATAAAAACTATATTACGTATATCCAATATAAATATAATAATAATTAAGATATGTAAAACCACATCTTAAGTTGCACAGGAAAGAATCTTTGTACCTTTAAAATCTTAACAATTTCAAGTTTTAAAGAAAATATTTTTTTTAATTAATGGTAATTGTAATTAAAATGATTGAGGGAATAATTTGTTAAAAAGTTGATGACAAGACTGATAAATGAGAAAATGGATTTAAACCCCCTAATAATTTTATTAACAATTTTAAATTTGAAGGAGATTTTAAATTAAATAGTTAATTATATTATGGCAAACCTCATTTCTAAAAAGAACAGAGTATAAACTATTACACTCTATAAACAAACGTACCGTACTCATGACGTACAGAGAAAGGAAATTCACTTTTTTTGTTTAGCGGGACGGTCCGAACTTTTGTCTCCTCTATTTGTTTATTAACAATTTTTCCATTCAAAGAATGGAAAACTGACATTTTGTACATCACAATTTTTCTACGCTTTTATAACTAATCAGAAAAACTTTATATTGTCTTAAATGAATGTTTGGGGACTCGTAAAATATAAATAATTTGTTTATTAATGCATTTATTTGTTATTAACAAATGTGATAAACATATTGACAAATAGTCTTATTATCGGTAATATTTTTGTTTGGCTAAAAGTGCTTCACATTAATGTAGGAATGACATTTAATTACAAAATTAATTTAAAAGTTTATAATAACTATTGTTATAAACAATTCTTGTGGCAAAATATTAGAATTTGAGATTTTTCAAATTATAATTTCCTTCAATCGCCAGAAAAACTTCAGGTATTGCTTAACATAATACATATTTAATAATATTTAAAGAAATATAACAATTAAAATTTTTGTAAACAAATTAGATAAACAAATTACAAATTTTGGTCCTTTCGCATAGAATTTTTTTGCAATAAAAATGTTTTAAGCTGTTGGACGAATGACTGCTAGTCACAAAAATATTTGAGAAGTTAACAGTTATAATAACAATGTTATAAATAATTCTCGTGATGAAATATTCAAATGTAAGGTTTTATCAACATTTTTATTTTCTTTACTATCTACAATGGTTACGGATATTTCTAAAAAATGTATCTTTTATAATATTTAGTAGAATATAACAACTTACATTTTTACAAACAATTTACATAAACAATTTCCAAATGTTGGCGGTTTCACTTGGAAAAAGTCGGGTTTTCAAACGTAATAGATTGAAAATGAATCATAGCATTGAATGCTAAGATTCACTCAATACAAAATCTTTTCACAACAACCAACCGACTTGGCCATCAAAGAATATTTAAATTTGATAAAACCTTAAGTTTAAATATTTTATCACAAGAATTGTCAATAACCGTGTTTATTGTTAACTTTTATAATATTTTTGTGACTAGCAGTTCTTCGTCCAATAGCTTAAAACATTTCAAGTGAAAAAAAATTTCTTTGCGAAAGGGCCAACATTTTCAATCTGTTTATCTAATTTGTTTAAGGAAATTTAAATTGTTATATTTTATTAAATATTATCAAATATTTATTATTTTAAGGAATACCTGAAGTCGTTCTGACCATTGAAGGAAATTATAATTTGAAAAATCTCAAATTCTAATATTTTGCTACAAGAGTTGTTCATAACAATAGTTATTATAAGCTTTTAAATTATTTTTGTTATTAAATGTAATTCCTACATTAATGTGAAGAACTTTTAGCAAAACAAAAATATTACCGATAATAATACTATTTGTCAATTTATTAATAAAATTGGTTTATAACAAATAAATAGAATAATAAACGAATTATTTGTGTTCTATGAGTTCCTAAACATTCATTTCAGACAATATAAAGTTGCCCTGATCAGTTATTAAAACGAAAATAATTGTTTTGTATAAAATTTTTATTTTTTCATACTTTGGTGGGAAAATTATTAATAAAAAAAATAGAGGAGACAAAAGTTCGTGGAGTCAAGTTCTATAGAATTTAATTATCTTTTACTTAAAACAATAAATTCAAAATCGCAAGAAAATTGAAGGCTCTGGACATTTTTGAATGAAACAAGTGCATTTCCTCCAACTGTCCCTGGCGGACCGAAGGAACCGAATGGAGCATCTACAAAGTACCTGTTAAGATCTCATTGGGTCCCGATTCGGTTCCTTTTTAAAAAACTAAGAAAACAGCGAAATAAACTTTTAAATTGTTGAGATTCGGATTCTACGTTAAAATTTGCATCAGAAACTTATGAATCAATCAATCAAAAAATAAAATACCTGTCATTTACATGGGCCGAAGGCGACTTCAAATGCATCTTCTTTTAGTAGCAGTTAATCAGCGTTCCGTCTGTAACTTTAAGAATTTTGTCTGGATGCTAGCGCCATGCAGTGGAAGCCTCAGACAACAACGCTGCGATGCAAGTGAGAGAATTTTATTTTTAAACTTCGCGCGCAGCATACTACTGGAGCTATTATGGATGCGCTTGAAGTTACTTTCGAGGAACCGAACGGGGACCCAATCGTGTCTTCGCGGGTACTTTGTAGAGGCTCCTTTCGGTTATTTCGGTTCGCCAGGGGTGCGTCATGAGTACAGTACGTTTGTTTATAGAGTTTAATAGCTTATAGTCTGTTTATTTTAGAAATGAGATTTACAACAATATAACTAACTATTTAATTAAAAATCTCCTTTATATTTAAATTTTTGAATAAAATTATTAGGGGTTGTATGCAGCGACAAAAAACTTTCAAGATTAAGCAAGAAATAAATTATTGAACTGCATACATGTATATATGATGTTCGGTTCCATTAAAATAAATATTTACATCATATTAAATTCATTTTCTCATTTATCAGTCTTGTCATTGACTTTTTAACAAATTATTCCCTCCAAAAATTTTAATTAAAATCACCATTACTTCTTAAAAATATTTCCTCCAAAAGTTGAAATTGTTAAGATTTTGAAGGAAAAAAGGTTCTTTACTTTGCAACTCAAGTTGTAGTCTCCCTGACAGACCGTAGGAACCGAATGGAGCCTCCACAAAGTACCCGTAAAGACCCCATTCGGTTCCTTTTTCAAAAACTAAAAAAAAAAACCAGCAAAATCAACTTTTAAACAGTTGAAATTCGGATTCTACGTTAAATTTTCTATTAGAAACTCACAGAGTAATCGCAATACTTTTTTTGTAGCGTTCAAAATTTAAAAAAATGTCATTAACTTCTGCTGAAAGTGACTTCAAGCGCATCCATGATAGCTCAAGTAGTATGCTGCGCGCGAAGTTTAAAAATAAAATTCTCTCACTTGCATCGCAGCGTTGTTGTCTGAGGCTTCCACTGCATGGCGCTAGCATCCAGACAAAATTCTTAAAGTTACAGACGGAACGCTGAGTAACTGCTACTAAAAGAAGATGCATTTGAAGTCGCCTTCGGCCCATGTAAATGACAGGTATTTTATTTTTTAATGTTTTTAACACTGCAAGAAAACGTATTGCGATTACTCCGTGAGTTTCTAATGCCAGGGCTTACACGCTTTTATTATTATTTTTATATAGGATATAAGTGATATATTTTTCATCAATTCTTCTGATCATGTATATGTTTTAAATAATTTTGTCATTGAAGTCTCAAATATTATTAATTTTTTTCATTAGCTACATTAATAATTTTAACAATTAATAATTTTTTTAACTAGTACAAATAATAAAATAATTATTATCAGCAAACTAAATCATAGAAATATGAAGTTCAAACTGCTTTCAAAAAGTATCTCAAAATTAAATTTTATTCATCCCTAACGAAAGAAATCTCTGAGTACATTCTAAAGATTCTCTAGACTCAGAGAAGCTCAGAGAAATTCTCCGCAGACACTCGGGTAGATATATTCAAAGGTTCACGTAGTTCTTTTAAATGTTGTAAAGGCTTTATAATGTCCTTTCCAAAATTGAAATAGAAATACGATCATAAATAAAAAGCAGAGGCTAAAATTGAAATAAGAATTCGATCATAAATAACAAGCAGAGAAGCTATATCAATAGAGTAACCGACACTCAAGAGAGTCGAATTAGCGACGGCCAACTACTGTAAATAACTCTGCCCGCCCGGTACGTGACGAATACAAAAGGAACATTATATCACCGTCGCACCACTCTTAAACGGACCACTAAAAGGGCCTTAAAAAGGACCTTTGTCTGTCTTTTTCATTGAATTGCATTAAGTAATAGCAAAAATAATTAAAAACTTGATGTCATAAAAATATGTAGTTTAATACGAATAAAATCTAATTTTAAGATACATTTTGAAAGCAGTTCGAACTTCATATTTCTACGATTTATTTTGCTAATATTATTCATTTTATTATTTATTCTAGTTGAAAAAATAAATTTATTGTTAAAATTATTAAAGTAGCTAATGAAAAAAATATTTAAAACATATACATGATCAGAAGAATTAATAAAAAATATATCACTTACATCCAATATAAATATAATAATAATTAAAATATGTAAAACTACAACTTGAGTTTCAAAGTAAAGAATCTTTGTACCTTTAAAATCTTACAAATTTCAAGTTTTAAAGGAAATGTTTTTAAAAAGTAATATTAATTTAAATTAAAATGTTTGGAGGGAATAATTTGGTAAAAAGTCATTGACAAGACTGATAAATAAGAAAATAAATATAATATCATTCAATATAATGTATATATTTAATTAAATTGAACCGAATATCATATATACATTTATTTAGTTCAATAATTTATTTATTGCTTAATCTTGAAAGCTTTTTTCTCGCTGCATACAACCCCTAATAATTGCAATTAAAAAATTTAATTTTAAAGGAGATTTTGAATTAAGCAAACCTCATTTCTAAAATAAATGGAGTATAAGCTATTAAACACTATAAACAAACGTACTGTACTCATGACGCACAGTTGGAGGAAAAAAGCACTTTTGTCAGTCAAAAATGTCCCGCGCCTTCAATTTTTTGCGATTTGGAATTTTTTGTTTTAAATTAAAGATTATTAAATTCTATAGATCTTGACTTTACGAAATTTTCTTTCCTCTATTTTTTTATCAATAATTTTTCATCTCAAAGTATGCAAAAGTCAGACCTACTTTTTGTGGCGCCATTTGTTGGATTAGTTTGACCGACATTTCTCCTACGAATCGCAAGAAAACTACTGCACATACTCATATACGGTTGAGGCAGGGGGCTGCTACATATATAAACACGGTCGAGGCGGGGGTTGCTAAATAGATAAAAATTTGTGGATATATGAAATATAATTTAACGAAAAGTGTTTTAATGGTTTTCCTAATATTCTCCATGGCGAAAATAAATTAGCGTCATAACTTGAATCAACTTTATATATTGTTTGTCTAAAGTGGCAATAGTGAATTCTAACCTTTAATTAGTACATAGTAAGTATGCATACATTTTAAGCCTTTGATCGCAACTCATGTGTGGAAGATATATCAATAGAATTGCAGCAAAAAAACCGTATGGTTCGAGAACGATTTTGCGCTTCAGTTCACGTGTTTTCGACCTTAATGTGTAGTTACACGCCGGTTTACTGGTCGCCAGCCAGTAGAAAAGTCATAAGAGTAAAAGAGACAGAAAGCGGAAAATTAAAAGAAAAGTACCCTCTATCTCTTTCACTCTTATGACTTCTGCTGGCTGACGAACAGGCGTGCAAATACACCATAACCTTATATACTGAATAATTGATATAGATTTTCTACAGTATGAACCAATTTCAATTAATCCAGAAAAATCATAAGCAAGTTTTTAATCCCCCTGGTGGACGGAATATACGGAGGGGGTACGCTACAGCGTACTTTTAGGCCGAAAAATATTCAAATGAGGTTCATCAAGCTAGCACCTCTACAAAGGAATCAAACACGTCCGAATTTTTGGCTTATTTTGGACTCTCGAATTCAAAACACAAATTTTAAAAACCACCCCTGTGTACAAAAAACCCACTCCCATTGGTACAAACTTACACCTGGAAAAAATAAAATGGAAAGTACTGTTTTGGCCTTCTTGGGATCCCCAATGCTTGAAATTTTTTTGCAAAAAACGCCCTAAATCTAAAAATTTAACACCTATCTGTAAACAAATTCGAATTTAAAATTAGCCCAAAAATACTGAAAGTGTACAAAGGGGTTGCTCTTTGACGTTAAGGGTTAGAGAGCAAAAATCGATGTTGGTATTTTTGAAGAGCCCAAAAATCAGTGATATTCTAAAAATGATTAATTTTTGACAAAGTCTTACCTGCGTTGTAACCAGGGGTTCTCGTTTAATCCAAAATCAGCCTCCTTCAAAAAATTGGAATTTTTTACAAATTTAATCACGGCAAATTTTTTTGCGATTTTTTGGGGCTCATAGAAAATACCAACTCCGATTTTTGGGCATGAACCCTTAACTTCTAAAATCAACCCTTCTCTAACAGGTAGATATGAAATTGACAAAACATAGATTTTTGGAGAATTTTACAGTGTCAATACCCTACTGATAGAAATCTCTTGAGTATTCTCAAGCGAAATAGCGTGGCCCATTTGAGTCTATAATCAGAGTCGATTTGAATGATTAGTCTCTGAGATAGTGTGAGATATATGGGTCCTTTTCAAAGTCCTTTTAGTGGTCCTTTTAAGAGTGGTGTGACGGTAATATAATGTTCCTTTTGCATTTGTCACGTACCGCGCGGGCAGAGTTATTTACAGTAGTTGGGCGTCGCTAACCCGACTCTCCCTTTTTAAATTTCTCTTCAAATTATTAACACTTTTTTTTAATTTAATGAATTTTCTCATTATACTTATTTATAATTATAACTTATGTGCTAATATACCATTTTCTAGTTCAATTAAAAAATGTTGTCTTTTTTGGCGTATCTCATTCCATTCATGAGAAACATCGTATTAATTCCCATTTTAAGCATTATCAAAAAAAAATTAGATATCTGAAATCATCGAAACCCGTAGATTCCGAATTATTATGTTTTAGGCTGTTAACTATGAAATTTAAATATCTACTTCTAAATTTTAATCCGCAAGCTTAACAAAGAACCCTTGAGTTCGGCAACTCTATTAATATAGTCTCTCTGCTTGTTATTTACGATCGAATTCTTATTTCAATTTCAACCTCTCTGATTGTTATTTATGATGGTATTTCAATTTCGTAAAGGACATTTTAAAGCCTTTAAAACATTTACAACAGCTATCTGGACCTTTAAATATATCTACCTGAGTGCCTGCGGAGAATTTCTCTGAGTTTCTCTGACCCTAGAGAATCTTTAGAATATACTCAGAGGTTTCTATCGGTAGGGTAGTCTGATTTTTGGGCTCCAACTTTTAACGGCTAAAATCGGTCCCTCTTTACCAAGTAGATATGACTGTCAAAACATAATCTTTTTTAGAATTTTCCAGTGTCATTGGAGTCTCTGATTTTTGGGCCCCTCAAAAATAGCCACTCCGATTTTTGACTCCAACTCTTAACGGCTAAAATCAACCCCTCTTTACCACGTAGATATGACTTTGTCAAAAAATAATATTTTTGAGAATTGTACAGTGTTAATCGAGTCTCTGATTTATGGGCTCCAACCCTTAACGTATAAAATCAACCCCTATCCACTACGTAGATCTGACTTTGTCAAAAAATAATCTTTTTGAGAATGTTCTAGAGTCAATGGAGTCAAATTTTTAGGATCCTCGAAAATACCCACTCCGCTTTTTGAGCTCCAACCCTTAAAGCGCTTCAAACGGTTGTCAAATTCGTTAGGGGCAAACTAAATCTAAACGGTTGAGTTGTTGAACGCCATATTTTAAGCACATAATCTAAAGGCAATTATACCGGTCAGTTCAGCGTAAGGCTCAACTGTAATCTCAGTTACTCACCAGGAGTCAGTATTTTTGTAATCGGCATGTCTAAAACAGGTTTCTACGATCCAGTAAATAAGTATAATATAATTTTTATGGTTTCTTAACACGATTTTCGCTATGAAATTATTGTATTCGTACGTGCATTCATTATCAATTGGCGACTTACCAAAAGAAATTTATTAGCAACAAAAAAGTTTGGAACTGTGCAACTTAAAGGAAACAAAATTTGTGATTTAAAATTTTCAAAAACTTGAAAATGTGGAATTTTTAACGTTTGCAGTTCAAAGTTGTACAAATGTTCCGCATCGAGGCAAAAAATCATAAATGTAATAAATAAAAAAATTCTTATTTATAAATTAGTGAACGTCTTTCGTCGTTTTCATACAAATAATTACTAATGGACAATTGAAATATTTCCCATGAATTGTTTAATAATGTTTAATTATTTAAATAAATTTAAATTATTTAAACAATTTTTTATTTCCAAAAAAAATCGTATTTTCTGATTAAAATGTAATAGTTTGTAATTGCTTGAAGTATTACACTTTGTTTTAAACATTATATAATTATTCAAACTACTAATTTTTTTATGTACAAAATTTCTAAAAATTGAGCCAGAGCTGGCCAATTTCTCTCAAATTGGTTTCCGAGACTACTTTTTATTGTATAAGTACATAATTTCCATAAATTTCTTTCAATTTATAACAAATATCTCTTTGTTAATTTAATTTTTATTTGCTCCAGCATTCTATGCTTCGTGCATAGATATTTAAAAATTAAAACTCAAAAAATCTACCACTGGAATTTTGTGATTGTGAATGATCTTTTGTTAAAAGGACTTTGCTCAAGAGTTTAAGCGCACCTAGGGCGCTCGACTGTTGGTTGCTGCAGTTCGCACTCGGTCTTTGCATTTCTCCCACATACGTGCAGATGCCTTTCAAAATTAAAGCTCAATGGATCGCCAACTGTAATTTTACGATTATGAACTTTCTTTTGTTAAAGCTCTTTCGGCTTTAGCAAATACATTCTCATCACGTATCTCGTGCTTCGCATTCGATATTGCCCAAAATGTCAAATTTTCTACATTATGCTCAACACATTTATATAAAATATAATATCTTTTTTCATGTACCTCTGCCTTGGATTGCGTATTTAAATATTGCAAAATAAAGTACACTGTTAGAAAAATCTGTACGAGGTTTAATACACATGTGTGTGAAGCAAAAATGCACAACCGGTACTGAAATGTAACATACATTGGTGTAGTGAATTTAATATATATGTGTATTAAATTTAATATACACGTCAGTATAGCAATGTGCGTGAAAACTCAACGTGCTTTAATTTTTTTAAATCTTGTCAAATATTATCAAATAAATGAATAATCCAAAATTCGTGGACTGAATTATTATTTATTATGAAAGTGCAATGTACGGGTAAAAGTTTATTCTAATTTGGCTCTAAATAGTCCAAATTTAAGGCGAAGACAGTTAATTGTTGGTTTGGTCGCTCTTAACGGCAATTTCATATGCATATTATATTAATTTTAATACGCATGGGTAAATTAAGTTTAATATTATTTTTAACAGTGTAAAAATTGTATTTATCATGATTACTTTAATATTTTTTTCTTATTTTGCATTAAATTTTATGCTTAGCTGCGCTAAAATATGTATCATTTCAATAAATTAATCCCTGTTGATGACAATGCAGTGAAAAAGGAAAGAAACCGCACTGGTCTGTGCCGACTCAGTGCTGTTTCTTCAGCACACCTGTACCGCTAGGTTTCTATACCTGAGTTCCCCTTCAAGTGCCCATTAGAATTTTTAAAAGGCTATTTTCATCCAATAAATCTAGTCTGTGAGATATTTGAAAAGCTGTGTTAGTAGTGTATACTATACTGTTAGTGAAAATCGGCGTGCCTATGCCAATGCGAGTAGGCAAATGCAAGTACCTAACTTTTTCTTTTGGATGTTTAAAATTGGAATAAGTATAACGTATCTTGTAAATGGAATGAGATACGCCAAAATAGACAAAAAATTTTTTATCAATTTCAAAGTAGGACACTATCATAAAAGTTATAATTATAGACATATATAATGAGAAAAATTCATAAATTAAACAAAAGTATTAATAATTTGAAAAAACATTCTAAAAAGGCAGTCGGTTTGGTTGCGGCCAGGTACTTTAAATAACTCTCCCCGCTCGGTACGTGACGAATACAATAGGACCGTTATTTGAAACAAATGGAGTTATTGCTTTTTCAATAATTCTTTTATTGCGATCAAAATTTGAATTTTCGATTTTTTTGTTAGCAAAATTTAAAAAGTTGTGAAATGTGAAAAGGGCGATGTACATACTGGTATCGTGGCACTCTAGCAGGTCATCATTGAGTTGTTCCGTCCACTCAAAAGTCTTAAGATTCTGCCGGCCCACCATATTGTGTCCATCTTGATTGGGTGGTCGGCATTGTTGCACGACCCATTGTTTGGAGCCGTACGCGTTCGATTGTTTCGAAACGAACTTACTGCAACTATATTTGGTGCTATCATTTTTGTTTTCCCGATAAGCTAGGGAAAGGTTTTCATCCTTCCTTGTAGAGACCTGCATGTAAGGGCAAGGCTGCATACTTTCAGAGGTCACCCGGTATCCCAGAGTCAGTGTTCGAGACACCTCACCCAGGTGCTATTCTTCTGCTTTCGGCACACTTGTTACGTCTCCGCTGGGGGGTTAATTTCTTGGGGACCACCCTTGGACAATTTTTCGCGACTGCTTATCAATGATTATAACCATATTCAGCAGAAACCCTTGGTACAGGGACCCTCTATCCGCAACCTGAGGATGCGTTCGGATGGTTTGTCATCATTTTTATATCTTTTATTACCTATCGCCATGATAGATTATTAGGAATTATTATTATAAACATTTACAATTTATATTCAGAATTATAATATAAAATTCTATCGATAATTCTAAGAAAATGAAGTGCTACAAATGTGAATGCGGGGTGAATGACGTCATAAAGAAGATCAGAAACCACATGAAGGCATTCGCGAGGGCCATTACGAATCCGTAGGATGGTGGAAATGCCATAAACGACATAATAATACATAGTGGTTAACTAACTACCTATGCACTCTCTGCTATCCACTAATCCACGGTCTCTGGCATAAATCAATGTCAAAAAAGTGGTTCATCGAGGGACTATTTTCCACCCCTGATTGGATTTTGTCAAATAACAAAAAATAAAAATTACATATTTACACTTATAGATTTTATTGTAATGAATTATACTTCTTCATCGTAAACTATTTTTCAGTGAAAATCATTCTAGTCCGATTGTCTCAACCTTTGGTGATTGCTTTTCCTCAATCCCTGTTTTCTATATTTGCAATAATAATAAACTTTTGAATAAAAAAGAGGAAGTAACGAAAGCTCATGTTGAATTATCGATAATAAGGTAAGTCGGTCTCTTCCGAGACGCAACACAAGTTTGCAATTTACACCATCACTCTTCCTTACTAGCACTTTTTATGATGCGTGGTTCCCAATATTAAATTTTTCCCGATTTCTGCGACAGTTCGCTGTTTCAACCAACAATTATACTATTCAGCATAGCTGAACGTGACACTGTTTACCGCTAAAGTAACTTTAGAGCCCACTTAACTTTGTTTTATGTCCTTGTTACGTCAGTTATACATTTAATAGATTATTTTTTGCCCTTTCCGGAATAATATTGAATCGCGTTCTTTTCTCCTACCCTGGAGTTCCCTTCAGGCTCTATTCAAATGAATATATTTCCGTTACTTCTTCTGACCGCGTTTTAAGTAAAATTATGTGGATTCAGGCATATAAATTACTCGTCTTCCGGGACTTCTTAGCCAAGTCTTTTCCAAAAATCTAAAAAAAAAGTCGAATAAATCGGCCTAGTAGATCGGCTGGAATCGTGGCGTCCACCCCAAAAAAGTGCGTTTCGAGAAAAACGCCAATTGTGCGGTTCGACTGCTATAGGCCTTGCGGAATAATCTAAGGATATTATAGCCTAAAGGTTGCGTGTTCGATTTTTGTTGTATAAACTGGTTATTTTATTTTTGTACTGGTTAAAATGTTTATAAATATAATTTCAGGATCTTATTGCCAGTGATTTTAGTTCTTTCAATATGTTAATTTTAAAAACTAGCATTTGTAAGGAAAAAACTTGCTTCCTAAGACTTTTTCCAGACTATTTAATCAGTATTGTACATAATAACGTTTCGGAATGCGACCGATTCCCTCATCAGATTGTCTAATATAAAATATAAAAAATTAGGAACATATGATGTTAAGGATGAACCGTAAAAGTAAAATTAATAAAATAGTATGTTACGATACCTTTTTCATTACACAGAATTTAACAGTAGTTTGTTAATGTTTTATTTTGGAACTAATTATAAATATGGATAAAAAAAATTGAAAAATTGAAGATGTATAAAATAAGCGTTTTAAATATTACTAGGAATTCTCATTTTTCCCTATTTAATAAGAATTGTAATATATAAAATATATTATGTAAAGTTTCAATTGACATCAGTATTTAGAAGAGTGGATGCTAAGTTAAGATATATATATATGTGTGTGTGTGTGTGTGTGTGTGTGTGTGTGTGCCATTTCCCTTTCGGGGTAGGTGTGACGCACTCGGTGGGGAAGGGATAGAGAATTTTCAGATTGATCCAGAATTCTCGTGTTATTTATGTAAATAACACGTTCGTTCCGCAACACTGCTCCGACCCAGGTTGCTGATCAATCTCTTTAGCAATCACCCCAAGTGAAGATCCTCACAAAGTCGTTATGTAAGGTTCCCCACTTGGGTCCATTAGTGGCCAAGGTCTTTTGTTTCAGGCGTCATTCACTCTACTGACACTCTTTTTATTAACTATTAGCCGCCATACTTTCCTGTCCTGTCATACTGCTCTAGCTTCTTTTATGTCCATGCATTTTTTCATGCAGGCCCTTGTGTTTCTGTGACTTCTTATGTCTCTTCTAACTAGGGTCTCATTTGCACATTCTAACCATTCTTTCCGCGGTCTTCGTCTGGACACGCTGCCATTTACTTTACCTTGATACACTTGTTTCGTTAGTCGTTCATTTGGCATTCTCTCAACATGACCGAACCATCTTAACCGATTTCTTTCCCATGTGTCTACTAGCGTCTCTTCTGCACCACATTCTTTTAGAATTATCTCGTTACTTACTTTCTCCATCAGAGTTTTTCCGCATATTATGCGTATGAATCTCATTTCAATTGCGTTAATTTTACTCTTATCTTTTTCTTGATAAGTCCATGTCTCGCTACCGTATAGTACAGTCGGTACAAATAAAGAATTATGTATTGCCATTTTAGCTTTATTTGATATATTTTCACTTCTGATAAGGGGACCTGCTCTACCAATAACCTTCTTACCTTCGTTTATGCGTCTATCTAATTCCTCATCTATCTTCGCGTCCCTAGTAAATAAGTTACCAAGTTATACGAACTTATCAACTTGTTCAATTCTTTCATCACTTAATAAAATATTGCATAGTGTTTTCTCACTCTTTCCTTCGAACACCATAGTGTTTGTTTTATTTGCGTTAATTTTGAGGCCCATGCTCTTCATGCTTGCATTCCTTTTATTCAACATTCTTTGTAAGTCTTCGATTGCCTCTGCCATAACAACCTTATCATCTGCGAACGCTAACCCACGTACCCTTGCTGTTTCGAGATCCACATCCTCTTCGTCGAAAAGAGCCATTCTTAAACATTTGTCCATAAATAATATAAATTATCATGAAGACGACGCATCCTTGTCTAACTCCTTGAATAATATCGAAACAGTCACTCAATTTCCCATTCACCCTTACAGTCGCTTTGCTACCCGTATATATTGTTTTCATAGCTTGTAGGAGCCATCCATTGACTCCATACTCTTTCAGGACTTCCCAAAGTTTACTTCTATCTACCTTGTCAAAAGCTTTTTCTAGGTCAACAAATGCACAGAAAACTTTTTTTCCTGCCCTCAAACTTTTTTCTGTAATTTGCCTTAAGCTAAATATTTCATCCGTACATGACCTTCCTGGCATAAACCCACTTTTGGACTTCCCAAATCTTTGCTTCTGTTATTTTCATTACCCTACGAATTAGTATTTTTGAGTATATTTTACTTACGGTACTTAATAAGCTAATCCTTCTGTAATTATTGCAGTTGCTCTTATCTCCCTTTATTTTGTATATTGGTACGATAATCGATTTTTTCCAATCGTTTGGGACGTCTCCCATCTCGAAACATAAATTGATCAATTCGCACAGTTTATGTGGTATGTACTCGCTACCGTGTTTAAGCCTTTCAGCGTTAATATAGTCTACCCCAGCATTTGCGGGAAGTGTTGATGCGTGAATATTCGGCGAAGCCGACGACGTAGCAGCATGACCGGGTAGTCCTCCTGGCTTTCTTCTCTTTGGGTTGCTGTAATGAATCCATTTTTAATCACTTGTCACGATGGGATGAAGAAAACCTTTCTTTTTTAGCCGTTGAAGCAGTTTTTCACAGGCGAAAAAACGACGCTCAAATGACAAAAAATGGCACAAATCATAACGAACTCAAATTACTTGTTTTTTAATCGTTCCCAACGCATGCTATCGCTTGTAAATGGCTTGGCGAGTAACTATTAATGCTGAAGCAAGCTGTTCTTGCGTTTGGTACGTATCTTCATTGAGCAATGCCTCCAATTCAGCGTCTTCGAAGGTTTTTGGCATTTCTTCACGCGGACGGTCGTCAACATTGAAATCATCGTCTTTGAAGCGACGGAACCAGTCACTGTACGTTGTTTCACTTAGAGCAGCATCTCCGCAAACTTTTTGGTGATCTCGATCAGCTTTCGCCGCGTTTGTTTTGTTTTCTTGGTTCTCTTTTTTCTCCATCTCCAACCTAATTTTATTTTTGAGATCAGAAGGTAATCATCAGTATTGCATTCAGAACCCCTCATGACCCTTGTATCTTTGACTAACTCTCTTAGTCTTTCATCCGCAACAACGAAGTCAATTATACTACGGCTATTTCCGTTAGACCAGGTGCACATCTGGATTATTTTATGCCTAAATTAAGTATTTGTAATAAACAGACCCCTTTCTAAACAGACCATCTAATTTATCTCCGTTATAGTTTGTTCTTGGATCCCCAAAATTACATAGTACTCTTTCTGTATCCTGATTTTGGATGCCCACTCATCCGTTCATGTCTCCTAGTAGAATTATTTTTTCCCCATGTTTGCAAATATTTATTGTGTCATTCAAAGTGTCCCAGAAGGCGTCTTTTACTTCTCTGGGATCACTATCAACTGGCGCGTAGCATGCTATCATCGAACATATTGAAAAAAGGTGCCAAAAATGCGTTTCTTGAAAATAACTTTTTTCCGTGCATTCTAAACTAAAAATAGTCGTTGTACCCGCGTGAAATGAGGTGTATTCCCTAAAATCACCTGTATACTGGCCTTATGACCCCATGAAATACTAGTTATGAGCAGTTCCTATTGTAAACATATATAATTCACTTTTCATACATAATAATTATTTTTGACCATTATTACATAATTAAGATTATAGGAAATGAAATTTGTCCTGTTGACATTGCTGTAACTGGAGACAAATTCTCGATTGCCCTATACGGAGCATCTGGAACAGATGTTTCTTTGGATTCTCTTTGGTATGAACATTTCACGATATCAACGACGAAGAGTAACATGACTCTTACTTCACTTCCATCTACAGCAGAAGCAGCACGGCAGCATCATCTCCGCACTTAAGGTGGTTTTAGCGTGAAACGAAATCCATGCTAAAAAGCTGAAATTTTTATTATAACTTCTTTAACTATTTTTGAATACATCTGCGAAGTTTCAGAT
>NC_046665.1:8612203-8617878 GCF_010883055.1 Belonocnema kinseyi | reverse complement strand
TAATTTTCGGATTTTCAAACACAAAAGATTCCATGTAAATCAAAAATACTTTTTTACACTCTCATATGACTCACTGAGTCACGCTAAAACCACCTTAACATTAGATCCAAACTTGTTGCGGAGTCATGAAGAATCAACAAGACTGGGAATGGAAGTGAACCAAGGCTGGACTCAATTCAGTCAGTAAAATGAAGGGTCCTGCTCCATATTTTACTGATTGGAGTGAGTCCAGCCTTGGTTCACTTCCGTTCCCAGTCTTTTTGATTCTGCATGACTCCGCACCAAGTTTGGACTTGGTGTTAAGTGCGGAGATGATGCTGCCGTGCTGCTACTTCTGTAGGTGGAAGTGAAGCAAGAGTCATGTAACTCTCCGTCATTAATATCGTGAAATGTTGATACCGGAGAGAATCCAAAGAAATATCGGTTCCATATGCTCCGTATAGGGCAATCAAAATTTTTTCTCCAGTTACAGCAATATGACCAGACGGTAAAATGATGACGGTAAAAATGACGAAAATTAATCTTTTATTTTAGACAAATTTGCGAAATCAATTTTAATTTTTTTTAAAGTAATAAAAATAAAAATTTCTACAATTTAAGCAGCTTTGACTTTGGAGCATCCAATGTAGTTGAAAGTAGTATCAAATTGAAAATTATTGTTATTCAAAAGCGCTAATACAATTTCAATTCCTTTGAATTTTAAGTGATCAATTTTTAAAGTTTTTAATTTGTTATATTATCGAAGTTTTATTCTGAAATAATTTTATTTATAAATTCTCAATTTAGAAAAAATCTTCAATTTAGAACTCTTTAAATTTATTTTTGACTTATTTTTATTATTAGTATTTTTTTAAAATTATTTAGTATCATTAATGTCGAAACCATTTATTTGTGAACAATTATCGGCCATTGCTTAGTTCAAATACTTTAAATAAAATAATTTGTATTTCAAGTTTCGTCAAATTATACCAGAAAAAAGGGTTCTCCGAGCCCTTCCAACTGGGATTTTTTACGAGGGGTCATAAATTTCGTCTCAGATTTCCGTCGAAAAAATTGGTAGATCTTGGAAAAAGGCCGAGCAATCCTGGGTCACGTTGCACCTATGGATTGTGGAGACCCCTGCTCTATACTGTTATAAATTGAAACAAATACATAGAACTCACTTTCACTCCTTAGAATTCTTTTAATTTTTTTAAATTCTCTTAAATTCTTTATAATTCAGCATGAATTATAAAGTATTTCTGCAAGTCTTTTGAATTATCTGAATTCTCTAAATTATTATCAATTCAATTAGTATATTAAATCCTTTTTAAGTTTTTTGAATTCTCTTGGCATCTTAAAATACGCGTTGAATTATTTTGATTTCCCTTGAGTATTTTGAATTCAGGGTAACGCCACTAATTATAAGAAGGCACATTATTGATACGCATTGTGTTTAAACCTAACCATGGTAACTCTGCTACGGTCGACATTATAGAAACCACAAGATAAATGAAATTTACCATGGAGGGATAAGAACTTAGAGAATACCGTTTTAATAACGGATGCTTGATCATTGAGACTATAATTGCTGAAAGCATTGGAAGTGGGGGGATGGGTGACGTTGATCGCAGTGACAGCAGCGGTAATGAAAGTGCCGAGAAGTCGACCTGGGTGGGGAGGGTAGCGGACTCAGGTACGGTCTAGCAACGCGGAAGGCCCTTAAATTTACAGCGCCTTAACAAGCTAGGCAACGCGGGTTCGAACAGAAGTCTGGACGAATGGCAAAAAAGGCAACCGCGACTAGTAGTGAAGGGAAGGATAAAAGGAAAAGAGTGTCTGGAGAAGATAAAGGTAAAAAGGGCACATGATAACAAGAGAGTTAGAATTAAAAGGAAAACACCAGAGAGAGAAAGGGGGTTGGGGGGATGTTTGAAAAATTGGAAGCTGTCATTAAAGGGTTTAGAAAGGAAACAAGAAAGAGATTGGATGACATGAATAGGGATATGAATAGGCAGGGGAACGATGTAAGGGGGGAAGTGCAAAAGGTCAGAGAAAAATGGGAAGAATGAAATAAACGTTGGAACGAGGGGAAAGACAAGGTTTGGGGTAAGCTAGAGAGAATTGAGAATAGACAGAATGGGTTTGATGGACAGAGATCTAGAGAAATAAAACAGTTGGAAGAACGGGTACCCAGTCTAGAAATTAGGAATAAGCATATGGGGGAAACACAGAAAATGAGGAAATAGTTAAAGGGAATGAAAATAACGTCCGAAGTGAGAATGAAAGATTGAAGAAAAGACTCAGTGAGATTGAAAGAAGATTAGAAGGGGAAGAAAAAATGGAAATAACAAATCTTTTGCGAGACATTAGAGTGCAGGTAAGGGTAGAAGGAGTCAAGAGAATAGGAGGGACAAAGGAAGGAAAAGAAGGAATGTTTCTAGTAAAAGTGGGGAGTGAGAAGGAGAAAAAGAAAATTATGGAGGGAAAAAAATTATTGAGAGGAAGAAGGGAAAGAATTTAAGAAGATATGGTGTGGATAGGGAGAGACAGGTTATGAATAAATGGGGAGGAATGGTGCTGGGATGAAGAATTAGAAGAATTGAGGAAAGAAGGAAAAAAACTGATAAAATGGCACAAAATTTAGACATTTTAAACGCATCCTATGATTTTAAGAAAGTAATGCATTTCTTCTGGTGGCATGATTAGAAATGATGTTTTAAACAGATCTTAAGTAGTTTTACAAATAAGAAAGAAATCAGATAAAGTATAATTTTGATGACAAAATCTAATATTTTTTCAATAAGAGACCAAATGTCTCCGAAGTTGGGAATTATTTTCTTTTTTCAGAATTTTCAGAAAATAATGCATTAATTAAGGTGGGTTCATTGGAAATCATTGTTTCAAAATATTTTCAGTACTTTTTACACTCATCATTTATGATTAAGAAAGTATTACTTGGATAACCCGTGTGCAAATTTTGAGGGGGCCCTTTTTTTTGCTAGTGCTGGCATCTGTATTGGTAGGTCTCTGTGATGATAACACTACTTTATGCTGGGCTGTAAGTGTTGCCCCAGCACTGGATATAGCTACTGGCGCATTACTGCCCCAATAGGAAATTCAGAATAGGCGCAGTATTGCGTCAGTGCTTACCAGTACCGTACTGCTATATTCTAACGATATGACAAAAAAAGTATTTAAAAAATAAATATTAATTATGATTGTGAGTATTTTTACTTTAAATATTAATAGTCCCATTTAGCATGAATACATATAGGGTGAGTGATCCAGTGGCTGAACAGTCACCAGTGAATGAAAACTAATGCGAAAAATATATAAATATAACCATTGAAAGTTAATGTCTTTATGAATTTCTATATATTTGAAATCTTTAAGCAATTTTGAAGAGTTTAATATACAATACATTGCAGTAAATTCTTGTAAATAATTTAAAAAATTTCTTGAATGTGAAGCATCATCGATTATGGTGAGTGATGGTGAGAAAGTCATCGACCACTATAACGTACGTGTCTAAGCAACTCCTTATTTACACTACTTTTACAAAAAAATTCTTTACCTTTTCTGCATCAAAGTTGTGCTGTTATAGTTGTAAGATATTATTATTCAATTTCCTACAGGGTTTTTTCACAAAAAGTACGTTTTTTTATTAATAAATTAGTGTTCACCTACTTGACCTTTAAATTGCCCGTGTCCCAGTGAACGAACCCTGTGTTCATTTATTGGAGTAAAACTATCACTCCGCAGGTCAAGTGAATAAACTGCAGGTTACGGAGACCTGGCTGTTGTTTCTTTGCATATAAATAAGTTTGTTTCAATTAATGTGACTATAAATATCGAAGCTATAAACATAAACTATAAATTGTTATAGTTTAAATGTATATTTTTTTGGTTAGAACATCAAAAAAGTACGCGCGAACTAAATTAAAGGTAAGGCAACTCTGAGGTTAAAAATTTAATGCTTTTTTTGCATTTAGAAAACGTTTTTTAACTATAAAAAACATTAGTTCGTGCTAGGTGCTACTGCGTACTAAACAATATATATTTATAAATGTTTACAGAATTTCCATTTTTTGCAACACTGTGATTTATAATTGTATTTGCTAATTTAACCTAAAGCAACATAGTAAGGTGCTGTATTACAAATGTTATGTGTACTAAAAATCGCATTTTTCTATTGTAGTCAATAAATAAGAGTTACCTATTTTTAAACGAAAATTTGTATTTTTTGTAAGGTTAAAAGAACTGATAGAAATGTTCTAAAAATAAATATTGCAATAAAAATTAGGAAAAGTTAACCTAGTTCTGTGTTCAACTTTTGTATTCCCTCCTATCTTTATATCTAAATGTCTTGTGGTTTTTATTGAAATAATGTATTTAATAAATTTCGCAACGCTTTCTAATATTTTACATGATTTAATTGCTCATTTTGTAATGTACCCATGTAATTTTATATCTAAATCCTAATTCTAATTTGTAGTGATTATAGTGTTCATTCACTGGTGCTCTACTGTTCATTCATTGGCTCACAGTGTTCATTCACTGGTGTTTTCGTTAATTTTGCACTATTTAATTATTTTTTTTATAAAGCTTTTTGGTAAAAACAAAATTTGTTTATCGGATTATGAAATTTAAACTCTTAATAATCTATTTTCAAAAGTTTTGTAAGAATAATCGATTATTATAATGTGAAATGGACTAGTTGTAATCAGTGATTTTCTTAAGTGTTCATTCGCTGGGTCACTCACCCTATTATATTTTTAAACATTATATTGCAAATAACATTTCTAACTCTACGAGGTATCGAACCTACATATCTATACCTCAATCCATCGCCTAGCAGTCGGGAGCCTTAACAACTGCACTAAACCTACAAGTTAAAACTCGATGAAAAAGCCTTCCTAATAAGCTAGAGTAAAATTTCTATCGACATAACTTAGGAATTTCATTGTGAAATTTGACAATTTCTTAATAATAAAATTTTTTAATGTTTCGTGTAAGGTTTGGTTTGTAGGTGTTTCATATAATTTTACAACGTTTAATATTGACATAAAGTGTATATTTTTCTGAACATTTACGATTTTTCATAAAGATCCATGAGGGCAATCGAGCTGGGACCCCTGTAGTAGCCCCTATGGAACATCCATATTGTCAGGATTCGAATTTCAAAAAAGTGTCATCTAATTTTTATCAGAAATTCATTGTTTGAAAGTTTATAGTAAAGAAACCTTTAAATTTGTGGCGTTAAAAAAATATTCACCTTTTGGACTTTTTAATCGTTGATCCGTGAGGGCAACGGAGCTGGTCCTCCTGCGCGGGGGCCTTCGTAGGTTTTCCACGCCTGGGTCACCCACGCGGGCACCTGCCGTGGGCCATCATTTTCAGGAAATAATGCAATGCTTCCAGCCGCATATTTGAAATGTAATTTAAAAAGTTTTTTTGTAGTGTCTCCATTAGAGAAGAAAACATACAAGGTCTTATTCTAACGGAAAACTCTCAACTATTTTAAAATTGTGCAGATGCCACCGAAGCTGAAAATTATTCATACTTCTCATGATTTTCAGAACAAAGGTGAGTGTGGGACTGACTAACGGCTATACCCACTGAAATGAACTCCTTTGTCCATACCAACCCATTTTCTCGAAATCTGCTTTCGTATTGTTTCAGGAACAAGGGGG
>NC_046665.1:8601391-8612193 GCF_010883055.1 Belonocnema kinseyi | reverse complement strand
CTTTCTCTCCCACTTTGCATCGGAAGCCACGTGAGCCTTACTTCAATGCGAGTGTTGTCTTTTTTATTTATCTGGTTCTAAAAACTCTATGCTCTTTTTCTTTGGTTCCGATTATGTCTGTGATAGTCTTTTGTGTTGCTGCCTATCCTTTTGGTGATTCTAGGAGCGTTGTCATCATATTGCCTGGTGTAAAGTCCTTACTCGTCTTATTTTTTAAAACCCTGCCTCGCTTCCCCCCCCCCCCCCCCCCCCCCCCCCCCCCCCCCCCATCTGTGCCGTCGGTCTGGTTTCGTATAGTTGGGAGCTGTTTTTTCGAGTTACAATATAATTTTAGAAAAATTTAATTATATAATAAGTAATTTAGATATAATACAAAATCTTGAATGCAGTTCGCCGTTATATAGAAGCGCGAATTACCTGGCTTACAACAAAAAGTTATCTATATTACAAAAAACACTATTGAAAAAAGCTTGAATTTTTTTGCAGCAGTGAAAAACGCGATAAAATACGTGAGATTTTGAAAATTTCTCCAAAAAATCAGCTAGGATTTATTGACTAACTCGCGGGTTTTCTCGAGGAATCTGAAAATCCTCGCGGATTTCCTGCTGTTATTCTTGTACAAAAATAACATGAGGATTTTCTCCAGGATGTTTTCAATATGATATATTTAAATATTTTATGAAACCTGCTCTTGTAGGCAGGTGCATGCCGTCTATACTGACTAATTTTTTTTTATCTCAATTAATAAAGTTATAACTTTTTTTGTTTGTTAGAATTTGATCGACACCGCAATTTCAAGTTGGGCAATCGATAACCTTCAGGATTTAGGAGAAAATCTTATTTCTAAATTGGCTGGTCTGAGTTATAAACATTTAAAAACTCAGTTCAACTTGTTAGTTTCTGCAAAAATAAAGGAAGCATGGAAGAAGATGAATTTATTCCTGAAAGTTCCTGGTCTTATCTAACAACAGTAACTAAATTTGACGAAGGTAATAAACCTAACCTCAAAATATATCTTAAACGTTAATATTACCGTTTATATTTTTTTAAAGAATTGTGTACAAAATCAGTTTCACAAAATACAGCTTTGCACAAATTACCCCCCTATAAATGCAAGAAATGAATATTCCTTAAATTCCATGTTTGAAATGAGTTTTACTTGATCAAAAATCAAGTAACCATAAATTTATTTAACATCATTTTTATTTGCCCTAATGTCCAATTAGCATAAAATTTTAATTACCGATTTTTATTTGGCACCGTAATAATGTTTAAATTTCGAATTTCTTTGTTTAGGATCTTAATTCCGCTTTTACAAATAATATATTTGGCCTGTAATAGTTATAATATTATCATATCTTATAACAGTTGCGAATTTTCTTTGCAGTCGACAGCTTCACGTTGACTATCGCCATTTGCTACACCCCTAGCCTTATACCTCGCTCCAGAATAATCAGTTTTAATCATGGAAATCTATTTGCATTTTATTGGTTTTATATGAGCTAGTAATTCAACAAGTTTTTGTGTATTGTGCTAAATCTATGATGAAACTTCGTCGTAAGAAGAAGGTTAATTTATTGTCGAACTAGCTATTAAAACGAATAAAGAAACTGCAAGACTTTGATTTTTGCGAACGATTGCACCAACATGAGAAGGTGTTTTTCTCTAACCTTTTCACCTCCTAGGTCCTTTATTTCTCTTCTCTGAATATGGAGTTAAATTTCTAATCGTAGCGTATTCAAATCTAAATAAATCCACCTCAAGATCTTCCACCGTCTTTATCAATGTATCTTCTTTGCCAGTTTATTCTTTAGAGCTTTTTCATGAAGAATTTTTAGATTTTTTTATTGATAATTTCTATTGCAGATATCTTTCTGTTCTTCTGTCATGCTTAAAAGTTGTATTACCTTTGTTGTTGCTGGCACTTCATGAAAAGTAAAATCCTTCGTCATAATGATGTTCTTTGTTTCAGGATTCCAAAAACGAAAAATATTAGTTGAATCACGATAAAAAACCAATTGGATTTCCCTTGCTTTCGGATCCTACTTATTTCCATTTTATTTAGAAACATTAACATTAGGGTGATTTACGAAAAACTTGTTTTATTAAAATAATGGTTATTCAGTGTCCGATTATAAAAAAAGATTCTTCGCCAGTAAAAGTCAGTCCCATAAGATTTTTTAATGATTCTTAAAATTCTAAGATGCTCCGCATACAATAGGAAATAAATATATAACAGATACCAGATGAAAAATTTTAAATCTTGGTACCGAAATAATATTTCAAACCATATTATTCTTTAATAAGGCTTTATAAAGTTTTTTCTTCGCTAAAATTTTATGAAATAGCAATATGCGTAAATATGCCATAAAAAGAATAACTTATTTTGTTTGAAATAATTTATATATTTACTTATAATCAGAACAAACATAAATTTAAATAATTTACAAATTTCTTATTAAGTAAGATGCAGGAAATTAAAAATGAGTATCAATTTTACAGATTCTATGAGCGAAAAGTGAGCCACTTTTACGGCGGACCCTGTGAGGGTGTGCAATTTCAAATTGTCGTTGCTCACTGCCATAGCTCCCATGATTTATGTATATACTAAAGAATATAATAAAGGGTTTTTCAATAGGCACGCTACAAAAGTAGACCGATAGTGACAGCAAACGCCGCAATTTTTTTCCCGCTCTTTTGACATTTCTCTTCAGTAAGGTTTGCCATTTCATGATGGAAAGATATACAATCCAACAACGAGTCGAAATTATTAAAATTTACTACCGAAATTCGGAGTCAGTGGCCTCAACTTTAAGAGCGCTACGTTCAATTTATGGTCGTCATAATCGTCCTGCCAGTCAACAATTGAGCGTCTAGTGGAAAAATTTGAATACACAGGTACAGTGCAAAATGTGCCCGTAGTGTCGAGAATATTGCTGCCGCTAGCGCATCAATTGAGGAAGACCCAAATCAGTCTCTCACACATCGTTCCCAAGCGTTGGGCTTATCTGTGACGTCGTTGTGGCGTATTATGCGAAAAGATCTTGGCCTACATCCTTACAAGATCAAATTGACGCAAGAAGTGAAGCCGCTTGACCACCAGAAGCGACGTATGTTCGTGAATTGGGCTGAGCAACAACTTGAAAATGATCCGGATTTTCATCGAAAAATCATCTTCAGCGATGAGGCGCATTTCTGGCTGAATGGCTTCGTCAATAAGCAAAATATGCGTTATTGGTCAGACAACAATCCACACGAACTCCATAAGTCAACATTACATCCCGAAAAAATTACGGTTTGGTGCGGTTTATAGGCCGGCGGCGTCATTGGGCCGTACTTCTTCCGTTATGATCAAGACCGGCACGTTACTGTGAATGGGAATCGATACCGCTCAATGATAACCGAATATTTTTGGCCCGAATTGGATGATATGGATTTGGACAATATGTGGTTTCAACAGGACGGCGCCACAAGCCATACAACGAATGTCACAATCGATTTATTGAAAACCAAGTTTGGTGAGCGTGTTATCTCACGAAATGGCCCAGTCAATTGGCCGCCTCAGTCGTGCGATTTGACGCCGTTAGACTATTTCCTGTGGGGCTACGTCAAGTCTATGGTCTATGCCAAGAAGCCAGCGACGATTGATGAACTTCGTACGAATATCGAACGTGAAATTGCAGCAGTATCGGCCGAATTATGCTTGAAAACCGTCGAAAATTGGGTTCAGCGTCTGGACTTCTGCAAGCGTGCCCGTGGTGGCCATGCAAAAGAAATCGAGTTCCATACATAATGGCATCGAATGTACTTTCACATGAATAAAGAATTTCATTTATATCCAAAAACCGTTTTTGTTTTATTTAAAAAAACTTTTGTAGCGCTCTTATTGAAAAATCCTTTATATATACTAAAGAATGAGATAGGGAGAATGGCAAAGAAAACTCTTATTACACAACGCGCGAACTGGACAATAGTAACACTTTTTTCTCCTTTTCCGCATATAAAAATATATAAATTTATTAACCATTGATTCAAAATGTTAATTTTTTAAGAAAAATGAAAGACTGGTACTGATAATATCAATAACTTTCGCTTAAATACCGAAACGTGAAAATTTTAAATTATCCGATGAGAGTCAAATTTCGAATCGATATTGGTAATCTTAGACCTAAATCCTCGGACTAGTAAGGACATGCAGATTATATTTCTTAATGAACAAACTGACACTTAGTAAATAAATAAATGATTAAATCATGCAAAGAAGAATTAGTTAAATAGTAATTGAGTATCTTCCTCACTGGGTGAAATTACTCATGAGCCTGGGATATCAAATAAATAAATCTATTTATTATTTAAATATTTTAGCCAATTTTTCTAACAATTCTCGAAGTAATAATAACTAGTAGGCTTGTTTATATCAATATAAAATACAGTTAAGGTAATTAATTTGTTCACTAACAAGAGTAAGCAACAAATTTGGGAATAAGTTTAATAATTAAAAGAATCATTAAGTAACAATTCGATTTCTTTCGCAATTAGAAAAATTATAAGTAAAGCATATGCTTCGAGGGAACGGAAAAACCACATTTAACCATTTGAATTTTTATTCAAATAATTAATTACGCGTCACGCGGACCGCAGCTGGTCGCCACTGTTCCCAGGGAAAAAATTCAAAGCATTTCTAAAAACCCTTACCAATATCGTACATATCTTAGCATACGAGGTGAATTCTACCTGTCACCGCAGGGCAGCCCGTCGCTATTTCATCTCGCGCGGTAATCCGTACGCGAATTATCACTCTCTTCATGTACGAAATCGGAGAGGCAGTGATCAATGAAAAAAGTTTTTGCGACGTATAAATTCGAAATATTAAATAGATGGAATATCTATTAATTCAAAAATCAACTAGCTGTGTGCAACCGCAGTCACTGTGTTACGCGATTTGAAGAAACGGTGAACGACGCTCCGTGATAACAACGCATTCTGTACAACGAAAAAGGTCAAAAATCAATGACGTATTATCCCTCTCTCTCTTTCATGTCAATCTCTCTCTCTCTCTCTCTTTCATGTCAATCTCTCTCTCTCTCTCTTCGGTGGGGCTCGGGATCAAGCATTGGGGCTTAGGGGATATTAGGAATTTTTGTAAAGTTCAATTTAACAAGCTGAAAAGTGATAAAAATTTATGCGTTACTAAATCACTAGAGAAAAATTCTTAGCTCGTCATATCTCTCGATACTGTGGAGATAGACGTTAGTTCATAAGAAGTATAAATTCATGGTTTAAATAGTTTTTAAATCATTTTGAATAAAACTACTCAATTTTATTCTTGTCCGGAAGGTAGTCCTTCAAAGTTATTTATAAATCCATCGCAATTAGTTTTTAAATCATTTTGAATAAAACCACTCAATTTCATTCTTGTCTGAAAGGTAGTCATTCAAAATGATTTATAAGTCCATCGATTTTTGAATGGCGTATTAGTTTGGTAACTCCGTGAAACGAGAAGAAAATTAAACTTGACTAGTAAACACATTCTTTCGTTTAATATACTCGTCGAAATATTTCCTACTTCAAAAATTGAAAAGTAATTACTTGGAAAAAAATATTTATTTAGAAGTGCATATAATCATTTAAAAAAAGTAATGCATATGAAAAACATAAAAATAGAAGTTTTTATTTAAACGGCGTGGTGGCGTCCACTTTCTAAATATATCTTTCTGATTGTTTGAACAAAGTCAAGAAAAATAAGAATATTTTAGAATCTTTAAATTAGAATGAATCCATGAGCTCTATATTACCCGATCCCCGAATTTCTGTTTTGTTAAAAGCAAATTAGGGTTGTCATATTAAAGTCGTGCGCATTTAATAGATTTAATTAAGTCGCTAACTCATACATCGTCGTTCTCATTCAAGGTTTCCACCGTTATTATTATATCTTTAATGGCAATAACATTAATACCGCCTGGACTGGGTTCTAGTCTGCGTTCCCGGGCACCTGTATTATGAGGTGGTCTGGAGGGTGGTGCAGTAGAAGAGTTTAATGGAGCGGAATTATTGATCTGACCGTGTAGACTGTTTAGAGGGTGTGATATTCGCTTTCGTCATCTGTACTATCCGAATTATCTTTTGAATCGTCTTAACTATTTCTCGTTTAAATACCAACGACTTACCTATTTTCACGATTTCCGTCATTCTCCTGTCATTCGCGTTAGATACAGCATTCATATGTATTATCATTTCATTCATCGTAGATTCTTATACCGTCCATTTTAGTCATCATCCACCTAGGCGACTCATCCAACTCATTATGAAGGGGATTTCCTTCTATTGTGGGAGAATGCTCGGGACATATTGTCTGCGGTATGGAAAGGGTTATTGATATTCTTAACGATATCTGTCAAGTCTGAGTGCATTGACGTCTCATTCGTTGCGTAACTTTTATACTCCCTATAATATTTAAATTCCAAATTGCCCAATTTCCTCTTAATTTTCCTTCTCCTAATTTTCCTATGTCTATTTTTTCTTTGCATATTTAGATTTTCCTGCAAATAGACAATCGTGTGAGTTGCAAAATTTATAAAATTCAAACAATGTCTTTAATTTACTCCAATTAATTAATCCGCACAATTTGTATAATAATCGTTGCGGAGGCGCAGATCAATGCTTTCTGGGCGTTCGCTCTTCCTTCAAGATGGAGACCTCGTTGTTGTCGCAGAAAAAAATGTGAAGAGGTTCGCATAAGAACCGCACGAATTCGATAGGTTTTCTTAATGAAATGGTGTTTCTCTCATTTGCGTAACAAAATTTCGTTCCGAGCTAATGAGCAAAATACAAGTAAAAATGTGGTCGCGAGGCCCATTGTTGAGACACGTTAACTTACACATGACCCCAGAGCTAAGAATATGTTGGAAAAAATTTAAAAAAATTCTGGAGTGTTCTACAAGATGTTCAGAATCCAGTAGAGACTTTAAAATTTTTAAATATTTAAAAATGTCAGTTTTGGCAAGGATTTTTGTTCAATGTTTGTATTTAGGGATTGAATAGAGCTATCGCGCTGTTTAATGGCTTAAAATGTGTAGTAATGTACCCTGATTTATATTTCGACCCCAAAACTGAATAAAAATTTTAATTTCGCGATTAAAGTTGCTCAAAATAATTCGGAGTTTAATGAGGCAAGGCGCGTGGCACAGACGTAGAAAAAAGTGTAGAAAAAAAAGGTCCGTCATATTTCTCAGCGGCAAGCAGCCGTTTTCTCCAGATTTTCCCACAGCTGCTGCTCGCTCAGCAGGGCCGTCTCAAAGCTTTGAGGCGGACTGCGCCCTTCTCTTCTGTTACAAAATTTCGATATTATAATACAGTATCAAGCTTTCACACGAATTATCTTGTATTTTGTTTATTTAATATAGTACACTTATTTCGGTGTTATAATATAATTTTGTAATTATTAGGCTGTTAATTCGCTATTGCAATGCGTAAACGATTTGTTTATATGAGTAATTCCATGTCAAGTCATCTATAGAATGTAAGCTATTGTTAGTACTTTTAATGGAAATAGCAGTATTTGTTCTCTTAGGCGTTGAAAGAAAAACTATGAAATGATTTTTGAAAAATTACAAAAACATAGAACATATTGAAAATTTAGTTGTTTTTTTTTGCATTTTAATTGAACTCTTATAACTTTAATGACTTAAATGCTGTAAAGGTGTATTTTTAACATTGTTTGGAACAAGATACACTTGTTACAGTTGTTAATCTAAACGCCAGTGTCACTTTCGTATCTTTTAAGTTTGTACGGCAGATTTGAATGCTGCAGAGATACAGGAATTTTTTTTAACGAAGAAAAAAGTGACTTACGAATTCGGCTAGACCAATATGTATTATTAAAAAGCTAACAAATGTTGGACCTCAATTTTGTAAATCAGAATAAGTTAACACGTGGTCATTGTAAATTTTTAAACAAAGCTTTTTTTACTTCCAAATTTCATGAATTTTGTTTTAAAAAAAAGAATGTTAAAAAGAATGTTAAAATTGCTAGTACCAAATACAAGAAATTTTCTGAAAAAATATGAAATCATATTTTCCTATTCTAATTACAACCAAATTCTGATTAAAACCAAATCCAAAAAGTAATTTTTTCTTTATTGAAAAAAAATTCTGTATTTTTGCTACTTGCTAATTGCTGCGTTAAATATTGCACAAAAATATATTGCATTATTTACTCCATACAGTTCACTCTATTATTTTTTGTACATAGTTTGGATAAATATTTTCAACAACTCAGGGCCTTTTACTGAAGAAAATCTTATAAACAAAGTTTACCAGAATATTTAAATCTTAAGCCAAAGGGATGAATTTTCAACTAAAATGATAAATCTTGAAATAAAGAAAACGAATTTTGAAGAGGTAGATCAACTTTGGACCAAAAGTAGTTGGATTTTTAACTACAAAAAAATCAAATTTGTACTTTTGAGATGCATTTAAAATCGAAAAACACTCATTTTCAAAAAGGAAATTAATTTTCCGTCAAGAACATTGAATTTTTAACTAAAAAGAATAACTTCTTATGAAATTTGTTGAGTTTAAAAAAATATAATTAAATTGTTATACAAATAATAAATTTGTTTACCCCTCAAATACTTTATTGCACTTAAAATTTTCATAAAAAATGTGTACCTGAGATTTTTAACTGAAGGTTGAGCATAAAGTATAGCAGAAAACGCTGAAAATATATTTTGCAACGTGCTTTAGACGAAATTCAGTGAACTGGCCCATACTTTATTCAATATTATTTACTTACTTGTTACAGTTTTTTAATTCTGTCCATCAATGTCATAATCTTCGTCAAAGTTTCCATCATAATCACTCTCGCTGTCATACTCGCCCAGTCGAATAATTATGCTCTCGACATTTGCTTGTCTTGTTCCTTCCGTACTTCTATACCTTTCTTCCTCTTTTTTTGCATGCTTGATACATTTTTTCCATAACATCTCATCCACTCTCTCCATTGCGCGTATACATAATTTTTGTACATCTTCAAGTTTGAATGTCGACTTGTGTTTCGCTACGAAGTTTTTAACGTACGCCCAAATTAACTCGATAGGGTTCATTTCACAATGAGCTACCGGAAGCCAGAGTATTTTCACATCATCACCGCGTACTTGTTTTGCTATTGTTTCCAATAAAAATGTTTTTTGGTAATGATATGGGCGACATATGTGGAATAATTCCAATTTCGTTAAATCAGAAAAAGATGTTAAATGTTCTGGAAGCGGTATTTTGCGTTTCAAAATCCAGTCTATTATTTGCTGTCTTCTCCATTGTTGTATTGGATTTCTATAGTCCGGGTCAAGCATCGTATGGTATGATGCTTGGTCTAAAATTATAATAGATTTCGCAGGCAGAATGCTCAAAACTTTTCGAAACCATTGTTCGTAGTGTTGAGCGTTCATTTCATTATGGTAATCGTTTGTGTCCTTTTTTGCAATAAAGCACTCCATACCTTCTTCTAGGAAACCGTATTTGCTTCCGATGTGTAAAATAATTAATCTTTTTCCTGCTCCAGACGGTGTAAGAAAACCACCGCGATATCCTCCGATTTCCTGAACACTACTTCTGTAAATATCAAAGTTTGAGAAATCTTTTTCTAAGAGTTGTTCGACCCATCCAAATTGTCGAGTGTGATTCTTTCCACACCAGGTTTCATTTGTGTAGTATATTACGTAGTCATTTTCCCTGTAATATTGAATTTTTCGAAGAAACTCTGCTCGTTGTTCAGCGACCCTGTTACTTTCCATCCACACGGGCTTCTTTTTAAGTTTAGTGTAAGAAAAATTCAAATTGGTCATCCAGGTTCTTAATGTAGTGGGGCTAAATTCAGGCAAGTCAGAAATATCTTTTTTTTAATTCGGCATAAAGATCATCAATCGTCGGAAATTCTTTTCGCGCGTAAAAATCGTGAATTTTTCTTCCGATCACACCTTGCAAAAATTCGTCGCACTCAATGTGAGGTCTTCCAATTTTCTGATGTGGTTCCGAAAAATCCCCTTCTTTCCACTCTTTTGTTATTCGCTTAATTGAACTCTGAGACACTTTTAAGCATTGTGAAGTCCTATAAAGGACTTTATTTATATCACATGACTGACCTGCATTTTTTTCCGCTTCAAAATATTGTCTGGCATTAATAATCATCATTTTCTCCTTGATTCCGTATGCTGTGGATCTTTCACATTTGTCTTCATTAGATCTTGTTTTTGTTCTTTTCTTTATAGTTGCTAAGTCAGGGGTTGATGATAAATTTCCATTGACGCTGATCTCCATTGACTCTGTCGAAATGTCACTGCAGCTACCATAGTTGGAATCATTTGATGAAGACGTGTCCACACTTTTTTGAGTCAGCAGTTGAAAGTGGCCATCGTTTCCACGACCGTGAGACATTCCAGTGAATAGTAAATGAACGGTCCGACAGTTCTCGTTAACAATAAATGATAAAATAAAATTCTGCATATTATCCATGAAGCGAACCACAATTACGTTGATATTGTAAAGCTCTGAGGCTGCTCGACATTCCACAAGAGAACCGTATACACCTAATTGGCTCATAAGGTCACCGTATTTTTGAGGATTGAAACAATTTAAGTTGCAAGTTACATCTATACTGTAAGCAGGCCCATTTTTTTTACGTGCTTAACGATCTCTCGCCGAAAAGCATAATGACTTCGCGTATTCAAAAAAAGTGCAAGCGATTTGAATAAACAGTCACCAGCACCTCCAGCATCTTTAACTTCAAACTCTTTCCCTTCCACAAC
>NC_046665.1:8571264-8601291 GCF_010883055.1 Belonocnema kinseyi | reverse complement strand
TGATTTTCCCGATGGAAGTTGCCAGATCTTAGATTCAGATTTAGGATTGCTGCAAGTGCACAATGCACGGCGTCTTGAATAGCCTAACGTTTACAGTAGGGCCATTTGGACGAATTTCTACCTACAAATGTACCTAAACAGTAATCAACTATAAATCTAATAACGGCACTCAGAGAGTTATGGAACCCGAATGCAAAACTATCTACAGGCCTCTACAGTTCTACTTTCTGAGCTGTTGCTAAATTTCATTAATTTTTATAATATTTAAATAAAACTTTTTCCCTCGTGACACTAAGAAACAAATAACAATAGATATTACACAAATTCATTTAAATATAATAAGTAAGGGTTTTGTCTTTTTTCGTTGACATCTAGTGACTTTGGAGATTTTAATGCTATCGAGGGTAACATTTTTAAAAATTATGTGTATCGAGATGCAGTTTCAAAAAAATATTTCTGGAAACAAAATTTTCAAGACATAAAGACAAATATATCACAAAAAATTTAAAAATTGCAACCCGAAAATATGAATTTGTACTAGGCAGTCTGATAAGTACCTGAAAATTCTAAGAGATGGCATTAGTATTCACTAATGTGAACCATTTTCGTCGAGCTTGATCCTTCATATGACGCCTGTCAAAATTTCAGCCATTTATGTTTACGCATTTACAAGTTACAGCACTGAGAAGCGACTAACTTCTGAGTTTTTTTTAATACGGAAAAATCTGAGTTTCGAGTTTTGATCAAACACTACTATCTTCGCAAGAAAACGATATCCGAGACCAAGGCCAAGCTGGATAAGTATTACCCGGACTCTGCACCTTCGATTGGAATGATTCATAAGTGGTTTACCGAGTTTCGTTGTGGCCGTACGAGCACAGTTGATGCTGAACGATCTGGGCGCCCAAAAGAGGTCACTACACCAGAAAATGTCGAAAAAATCCATGATATGATGTTGAATGATCCCAAAGTGAAATTGAAAGAGGTAGATAATGCTGTAGGCATATCATTGGAACGTGGGGGCAATATCGTGCATTCAGTTTTGGGCATGAAGAAGCTCTACGCGCGATGGGTGCCGCGTTTGCTCACAGTGGTCCAAAAACGAATTCGTGTGACAACTTCCCAACAGAATTTGGCATTATTTTCGCGTAAGCCGACCGAGTTTTGCGCCGATTCATAACCATGGATGAAACCATAATTCATCATTATTGGACCGATTGAAAATCGAAATCGCCGAAAAACGACCGCATTTGAAGAAGAAGAAACCGCTTGATCATCACGACAATGCGCCTGTTCATTCATGCTTAGTTCCACAAGCAAAATTGCATGAAATCGGCTTCGAATTGGTTCCTCAGCCACTGTATTCACCAGACCTAGCCCCCAGTGACTATTACTTGTTCCCTAACCTGAAGAGATGGCTCACCGGTAAGTGTTTTTACTCAAATGAGGAGCTCATAGCTGAAACTGAGGCGTATTTTGGAGAACTTCCGATCGAGTATTTTTCGGACGGTATCAAAAAGTTAGAAAATCGTTGGACTCGCTGTATCGACCTAAAAGGAGAGTATGTTGAAAAATAAAACCGACTTTGGCCAATAAAACGTCTCCGTGTTTCATTTTTCAGGGTCTTATCAGACTGCCTACTAACAAAAAGTTAATTATCAAGCGAAAGTTTATTATTAAACCAAATAGTCTAATTGTCGACTGAGAAAATTTATTTTTCACAACCAAAATAGTTTTTTGTCAACGCAGTTTACTTACAAATCTAAAGAGAAGATTTTTTAACGAAAAAAGTAATAGTGGATATTTCTACCAAACGTGATTCTGACTTTTAATAAAGAAAGCTGAATTGAATAAAAAAGCATCATTTTCAAGAAAATTATGAATTCTTCAATAAAAAATGAAATAAACAACAAAGTTGTAATTTTGAGCCACAATTGTTTATAACAGTAGAAAAGTGTTGACGTTTGATGATAATTTAGCTTCAGTTAAAATTGTATACAAATTATAATTATATTCATCTGAGGTAAAAAATTTGTATTTTTAAAATTTAGCCCCTATACTGAAGTATTTGTGTTTATAATTTTTTTATAAAATATAACGTGTATAGTAAATTAATTATTTTTGTTGCATGAGTATATATGCATACATTTTGATCAATAGGAAGTTTCTTGAAACAATTATCTTTTTGAGAAAAAATCACATTCATGGAATGGCTAATTTTATCGCTATACTTTTTTAAATATTACTGCATAGAAACCTAATTAAATCATGTTTTTAGAAGAACCGTTGCCTTTGAAAACCAAGAAAATGAATGTTTTAAACAATATTTTTATTTTCAGTCAAGTACGATGAGTTTTCTACCAAATACTTGAGTTATAAAAAAAATTAAAGCAAATAGTTTAACTTTCTATTAAAAGAGACAAATTTGTATCCAAACAGTTGCATTTTCAAACCAAGTCCTTGAATTTTCAACCAAAAAGATTAATTCTCGACGAGAAATTAAATGTTTACTTTTTCAATAAAAAGTATTCTTCTTTTAAATAAAAAACAATAAAATTCTGCCGAAAAACAAAGCATTTTTTACAAAACACTTAAGAAAAGCCAGAAAAGATGAATTAAAAGAAATAGTATAATTATTAACCAAATAATGGAACTTTCAAGTTAAAAGACAAATTTTTTAGTAATCAAAGCTTTGAGACGGCCCTGCTGAGCGAGCAGCAGCTGTGGGAAAATCTGGAGAAACCGGCTGCCTGCCGCTGAGAAATATGACGGACCTTTTTTTTCTACACTTTTTTCTACGTCTGTGCCACGCGCCTTGCCTCATTAAACTCCGAATTATTCTGAGCGACTTTAATCGCGAAATTAAAATTTTTATTCAGTTTTGGGGTCGAAATATAAATCAGGGTACATTACTACACATTTTAAGCCATTAAACAGCGCGATAGCTCTATTCAATCCCTAAATAAAAACATTCAACAAAAATCCTTGCAAAACTGACATTTTTAAATATTTAAAAATTTTAAAGTCTCTACTGGATTCTGAACATGTTGTAGAACACTCCTGAATTTTTTAAATTTTTTTCCAAGATATTCTTAGCTCTGGGGTCATGTGTAAGTTAACGTGTCTCAACAATGGGCCTCGCGACCGCATTTTTACTTGTATTTTGCTCATTAGCTCGGAACGAAATTTTGTTACGCAAATGAGAGAAACACCATTTCATTAAGAAAACTTAGCGGATTCGTGTGGTTCTTATGCGAACCTCTTCACATTTTTTTCTGCGGAGTTATTGCCTTCTAAAGTGAGGGGTCTTGATTTTTTGCGGCGATATTAAGCACACCAACTAGTTTTCACTCTAGTTTCTCACTTTTCTTATTGTGTTGACGGATTATGCCCTACCAAAATTCGGAATCCTCTCCTTATCGTCTTTTATGATGTCCGTAGAATTCTGTAGTTCTCTTTTTGCCTTCTCGGATATCCGTAGAAATCTTTTCTGCCTTTCTCTAGGCTTCGTCTCAAAGATTGGGCCTTTTTCATTTCTTCTCTAAAGCGTCGTTAGCACAACCCTGGTAGTATCACCCAAGAAGGTTATGCGTGGTAAGATCGTTAAACAAATACTTAAAATTTATTAATAGTATTACTTTCTACATGTTAATGATTACTCAAAAGTTTTGACAAAATGGTTGACAAGAGTTTCATAAGTGCGGTTGAGGTACTAGACGAGACTTGCGTCGTGACGAGACTGGAGAACCGACCCAAAGGGTTTGTTTATATAGTACTATATCGATTAACGCTTCCAGAATATTCTTTGAGTTCTAGAAGCTGCAAGAAGTTCATGCGCAATTGCAAGTGTATATTGTATTGTTTATTCTATATAAAGATTGTAAAGGTAGTATTATGATTTTTTAAAACGTTGACTCGGTTAAAACCGGTTATACATCATAGCTGCTGAGCGTTGGAGGTGGCAACAATGCTTTCTTAGAACTACCATCTGCCACTCAATGGAGTTTTAATTGCTCGCTTCCGGATGGTGAAGAAAGTTTCTTACAATGCGACAGGTGTTCAAGAAAACCGCCTTATGAGCTGCTGCCAATACCCTACTGACTCCTAAATGTTCAAGATGTTCAGTACATTTTCCTTGCACATTGCCTGTAGCCGAAATCACAATGAGATGAATAGATCCATAATTCACAATCTTCCATTTGGCTTTTACTTCATGCCTTATCTCGCTATACTTGTGGATCTTGGTTAAATACGTTGACTGCAAATTTCGGTTAAATGGACAAGCAATGTCGATGATGTAGACTGTTCCACCTTTTTTTCTCGCATCAGGATGTCAGGTCGATTGGCCCAGATGTAATGATCCGTTTGGGTAGTAAAATCCTAATATAAGATGTAATCTTCGCTTTCTAAAACAGTTATTAGAATGTATCTATAGAAAGGCTTCCATTATTTTAAGAGTCCTAGGTTTAGGGCAAGTTGTTGATGTATAATGCCCGCTACATCATTATGTCTGTGCGTATATTCTCTCTGATCATTCACGGTGCTGACAACCTTTTCCCTGAGGGCATCTGAGGGCATCTGAGGACAAACTTAAGGGCTTGTAGTCAAGATCTGCTTTACATATGGTACTGCAACGTGCAACATTTCTTTTGCTGTTAAAATAGTCTCGCAACTGTATAAATTGTGACTCACGTAGTTTTTTTGACATCTGCAATGGCCCTACCCTCTATATTTCGTGGTAAAACTACCCTTTCAATCGCTACATTTTTGTGATGAATTTGGTGCTTCGTCATTTTTGTATGCGGACGATTCTGTTGCACTTTTCAAGGTTGGTGTTGAGACCATTTGATGAGCTTGAAGGAGTACGCGAGGTCAGGGATGGCATATGTGTTGATTGTCCTGATTTTGTTTGCCGAGTTGGGAAATCTCTTCATAATCAACCTGAGTTTCGTATTGAAGAAAGTAGTTAGGCTTGTTTTAACTATGTATTAACTATGATGTTTTAACTATGATGTAATTTTCGAGCTCGCTCTCTAACCCCGCGGTCCCTAATGGGCAGATTTCGTAAAGTTTAAAGACTTTAAAAAAACAGTCATGTGATATGGAAGGAAACGCTTGCTTGTAGTAAATGTATGCTATTTGTAAGATCCTTTGATGCTTACGAGCTAAAGTCATTGCAAAAGCGTCTATAGTGACAAGATCTTTGCAGCCTTGCGAGTTTTTAAAGCATCCTTTTTGTTCTTCTGTTCTACATATCTGAACTCTAGTAAAGCATGACCAAAATTCCTTTCAAGGTGCTCTAGTTTTTCTGGGCTATCGCTGTCTATGCCATCGTTATTAATATCTGGATGTGGTTCTAATGGATCCGGTACATAAGCCGCGGCTTCCTCTAACTGACGTTCATTGCCGTAGTTTTTCCACGCCAAATCAACCTGTTGTTTGATCTCCATTGCTTGGTCTACTGTGATATGTAGATTAGTCCTGATGTCCTTCACCTTAGCGATAGGATCTCTTAGTGCGACTTTCTATACATTAGGATACTTTGCAGCAAATATCGTTCCTAAATTGTTATTTTTTCGTTTTCGTTTCAAACTTCGCACTTTTGTAATAGAGACGCACAAATTCCTCTTCCATTGTGGTATCCCACTTGATGCTCTCCCACGGTATTTATGTCGAGGTGGTTGGTTGAAAATAGCTAACGCTAGCCAAAGCATCCTCAGAGGCACAATTGATTTTCCAATGTCTACCGTTTGTCGCAGATGTTCTTTCTGGACAGCTGCCTGATTAGTGATATCTGCCTAATTATGTTGCAACTCACCATCGCCACCGTCCCGCATGCTGTGGCCCCAGCTGTGGCGCCAGTGGCACCCCGACGATCTTCGTGAAGCGACAAGCGTTTCATTATCTTTAATATACTATCCATTATTATTAGGGTTTTGGTGTGTTTCTTAGTCCCTCTCTTCTTTATTATCAGCATATCTGGCATGGGAAACCCTGTCAGTAGCAATGCTACTGCCAACATAGCCGTCAAAGACATTAGAGGAAAGATCAAGCCCTACCGCGACAAAAGCGCGAGAACACCTTCGGTATTATTATTATTATTATTATTATTATTATTATTATTGTAACACTTATAAGCAGGGAGCATAACATGGTGCGAATTGTTTTACGTATTTTAGATATTGTTCACTCTCAAAATTTGAACCCGACGATCCGCATTAAATGGAAACATTTAATTCCCAATCCAATGCTATTCAGTGAAGGAGTTTAAAATAATACTGCGGTTTATGTGAAGAAGCCAGTAACGGCGTAAAAAATCCAGATTAATTTTTAGTATGACATAAGGAGAGTTACACTGATGAAGTGGTTAGACTATGTCTACTCGCGATTATTTCGTGTTTGCGTTAAACCGGCGATGACGTCGCACCCGCACGTGGTCGGACTCGGAATCGTGAGCATTTACCTCGATATTTCAGAATTGGAAAATCATCCTGATTCCTTCGGTAAGAATCAGTGCTGGTTAACGATTGTTTGCCAAGTCGGCATTTGTGAAGTCGGCGATTTGCCAAATCAGCGTTTTGGTCGTCACAGACGGTGCGATAAGTTTTATAGATGATGAACGATCCAGTACCGGTGCACAGTGGTCTGGAATAGGAATTTACTGTTCATAATCGCCCACAGGTCGTGTATCTTAACAGATTTAAAAGTTTTTTTTAGAAATGCTCAGAAATTAATTTTTATGAGAATTGTGGGTTTCTTTTTTTAATTTTTTTTTCACAGAGCAACAATATATAAACAAATATAGTGACAAAATTGATCATTTTAGCTTTGTGAATTTTTATCTCAAGAACAAATACAGATAGAAACTCACTATCAGCCGGAATTATTGCAGATGCATTCATAGAACATAATTCATTTTAATAATATTTAACTTAATTATTATAAACAATTTCTATAAACAAATTCTTTATAAACGAGTTTTTCTCATAGCTGAATTGATTTTCCTGAACAAAAGTGACTCACAATTGTCTTTAAAGCCATTTATATACTTTAAGCTTTATCAAACATAAACAATATAGATTGTTTATAACAATTTAGTTAAACAAGTCTCCTAATCGGCCGTTTCCTCGTAGAAAAAAAATGTTTTTTTCTTCAATAATTATTAGAGTGACATTTATTGCGGTGACTAACCAACGAAATTAAATAAAGAATAATTTATATGATTGTTATAAACAATTTTTTAAACAAAACTATGATTTATTTTTTTTACATGCAAAAAGGACGGTTTTCCTCTGAAATTATCCGACAATAAACTAACAGTGATTCCAAAATTGGATATGAGACATTAAATAATAATTTGCGTTATTGTTAATAACAATTTTAAAACAATGCGTGACAATCTGCGGTTGGTCGTAGAAAAAAGTTATTTTTTCTTTAATCATTTTTGTGATAATCTTATTTGTGTTATTGAATCAATGGAAAAATTGATACTTATAATAATAATGAGATTATTATAAAAAACTTAAAATAAATAAATTACGACTCAGAACTCGAATCATTTTTAGATTTTAATTGTTCTATTAGTTCATCGAGTTCTTTATCAAGTTCAACTTCAACTTTTTCCCATTCAGGCTTCAAGGATGCAATGAAAAGATCTGAGGACTCAAGGAGTTTGTGAATTAGGTCGTGCATAGTATGCAATCGCGAGATTTTTCGTGTGTTGAACTGTCGAATGTACTTGATATCCTTGTCCCTGGCTTCAGAAGCTCCTTCGGAATACATGCCAATTGGCAGCATAAAATTCTCCATAACTTTTCCCCCCTGTAGCAGTATTTTATGAACTGAAGAAGGCATGTACTACCATGGATATAAGTTTACATACAGTTTTACTTTCCTAAAAGCATACTCGTTCAAAAAGAGAGTAGGAATTTTTCTGCTACTAACTAACATTTGTAGTATGTTTCTAAACATTTTAATGAGTTCTTTATTTACTCCAGTTATTTCTGACACTTGATCAACATTCAAAAAAACCTACGCGCCGTATTACCACAATTAGAGTTGCCAAATCCTTGACTTGGTTAATCAATTATTAACCCCATCTTCTTTTGAAATTCGTTGCAAATTCTTTTCTTAGCTTCTGTCATCGTTTCTTTATCCTGTTTCTTGCATATGCTCCATTTGCAGATTTGTAACCGATAAGCAATATGTAGTATACACTCCATGAACCTAATCCAGGCATGCAAAGTAGAAAGACCAAATTCTAAGCTGGATACAATTTCTTTCTTCTGTTTACACGCTCTAGATCATTCATTTGTGATGGTGTCGCTTTGCAAATGTAGCAAGTAGAAGATGATGGAGAATCAGTGAGAGCTATACAAACTTTCCCATCCAACATAGTTAGCTTCATTTCTGTTGTCACTATATACACACCATTAGTCGCAGTAATTGTTGTGGGTCTAAGCTTCTGAACTTGTGTCTTAATATTTTTGATTTCCGATTTCGTTAATTCCTTTGTTTCGTTTGCATATTTAATAATGATAGGTATACAACGTTTTGGCGTGGAACTATGAGGATTAATCCAAACTGTTTCTCCCGTGTGCTTTACCCACAACCATATTGGCACCATTGATGCTGTGAAAAAAGAGTCATCGGTCAAATCGTTGTTATTAAACTTCTGATTGTATTTTGCATCAGTTGACAGTCCATCGATGCAATATTTAATTTCAAAGTCCAAATAAGTGATCTTTAATCTATTCTCTGAAATCGGAAGGCATGAATTCGGATTTATGCCTTCTTCTTCCTACTTTTGATTTTATCCCAGAAAAAGTAACAGCGAAGTCAGTTTTTAGCCACTTTTCGAACCTCTTTTCAGACTGACTTTTTATACTTAAACATTTTTTCCATTTTTTTTTAAATATAGGTAAAAATACAAATTCAAGTGATTAGCTACTATTTCTAGATGTCCAGGATAACGATTGTACTCAGTTTGCATGAAACTTAACAAACCTTGCACGTCAGTACTCTCATTGGCAATAAGAAAATCACAAAGGACCTTCTTACCTACCTTAAGAGTATCCATTTTTTATTAGAAATAATAATACAAACAATTGAAATGTACAAACCTGTAGAAGATATTTTAAAATTACGCCAAAAGCAAATCATATAAAGATAATTTCAACGCAGCCTCTCTCAGTTATATAAACGAAAATTATCATTTCTCTTGCGAGAGCGCGTGCGAGAGATACCCACCTAGCGGTGAACCTGGAACTGTACTTTTTAATTGAGAGTCACTTGTTCTTCATTTGTTTTTCATGAAGTTACGTACAAAACAAATGAAAGATAGGTGACATCTAAAAACGCAAGTAAAGCGTTATTGCTATGGACAGTTTGCTACAGAAATTGTTATTAACAATTACGCAAATTATTATTTAATGTCTCATATCCAATTTTGGAATCACTGTTAGTTTATTGTCGGATAATTTCAGTGGAAAACCGTCTTTTTTGCATATAAAAAAATAAATCATAGTTTTGTTAAAAAAATTATTTATAACAATCATATAAATTATTCTTGATTTATTTTCGTTGGTTAGTTACCGCCATAAATGTCACTCTAATAATTATTGAAGAATAAAACATTTTTTTCTACGAGGAAACGGCCGATTAGGAGACTTGTGTAACTAAATTGTTATAAACAATCTATATTGTTTATATTTGATAAAGCTTAAAGTATACAAATTATGACTCTTATGAAAAATATTAGCAACTAGCTTGAAACAAACGATTTTTTCTATGATAAAAAAACACTAATAAGAATTTGTTTATAAAAATTGTTTATAATAATTAAGTTAAATATTATTAAAATTAATTATGTTCTATGAATGCATGTGCAATAATTCCGGCTGATAGCGAGTTTCTATCTGTATTTTTTCTGGAGATAAAAATTCACAAAGCTAGAATGGTCAATTTTGTCACTATATTTGTTTATATATTGTTGCTCTGTGAAAAAAAAATTTTTAAAAAGCATTCCACAGAGATACAGTTCTTCGTGCGAAAACGAGTATGAAAACTTAAAATCTGAACCGTGTTGTGACGCAGCAAATGTTTAGAGTATATAATTCGATGGGTGAAAATAAGACTAAGCGTATGAAAGAAATAGTAATTATTTTTCATTTTTAAAAAACGCGGCGATTGATGTATGTGATCCTGTGTCAAAGAAAGACGTAAGTCTAAGTTTCAGAAATAAGAAGACTTACCAACATTAAAACTTTTCCAAAAGAAATTCTATTTGGAAATAATATTATATGCAGGAATTAAAATATTTACAGATTTTACTGGAATTCGCAATTAAAAATTGGCACATTGAAACTAAATTTGAAGACCCAAGTTAAACTACATTTTACTAAATTTTTCATCGCTACAAGGAGAGATTAAGAATTTTTTTGCTGACGTGAAGTATTCTTTTTTTTCTAAAAATATTATGGTTTAAATTATGTATAATGCCTATAGTAAAGTAAACGCACAAAATTTTCAAAAACTTCAAAATATTGAAAGATATTTTAATATACAAATCATAACATTTAGTGTTTAGTTTTGTAACATTTTTAAATCAGAAAAAAACTTATTTCTTTTTAATTTATCGAATTTATTTTTTAATTGGAATTACTTTACCGGTTCTTATACAATTCATGATACTTTTTCGGTATTACTTCAGTTCGGCAGAGAGTTCATAAGCCCTTTTTTTGATGATGTTGTAGGTAAGAGTCATTGATGTGCTCGGTTTAGAGATCTACAATTCTGGAGAATCAAGTTGTCAGTCGTGATATACGTAGGAGTCTCGATAATTCATCACATAGTCATAATTGGGTACTTTTCGAAAATGATACGCGTAAATGGGCACCTTTGGTCTTGACGGTCAAATGTGCTATTTTTCGGCTTTTCCATAACGTTGCACAGTGTTCGAAACATCCGAAAAGCCGGCCAAAATATGAAGGCGTTATCGAAATTCAATCATTTTTGGAATACTTACGCTTCCGTGGTCGCTGATTACTAATCGATGAGCACGAAACTAAATCAAGAATCGTCAATTTATACGGATTATTCACTATAATAGATTGTTTTCCGAGATAATAATTTGATTTTCTACAAAGATTTTCGCAATCCGTATGTTTAATTGTATGTATGTATATTTATTGCCTCTTAAGAATACAGATTTCTGTGGCAACGGAAGGCCACTGTTACAAAATTAAATATAATTAGATTAAATTAAGAAAGAAAGATTGAAAATCGTATGTACAATACGTTGTTAGGTTTTACTGACCGAGTTCAAGCAGTACGTTATTCAAACAGAGATAAAGCCCTCATTTTTAAACATGTACTTATATGAAAATATATTGAGCGAAGCATCCCAGGATTTATGTTTGATAACAAAAAATGAACATTGCTTTCGTTGATCATATCAGTGTTACGTAAGTAGTGATTTCTGACGGATGAGTAGATTGCACATTTGGTAAGGATGTGTAAAAGATCCTCATTTTCTCTTAAATTACATAATTGGTAAATTTGTTGCAGAGAGATTACTGTAGTTCCAGCTTTAGAGGTCAACTTGATAATGAACCTGGAGGAGGTTCTTAATTGAGCGAGGACACGTTTAAAATGGAAAGGATATCTGAATTATAGATATTGTTGAGGTTGCTTATCGTTGAGTAAAATTTTACTATATATAAAACTAAAATTACTGTTTTCCAATCTCAAGAAATCCTGAGAACGAAAATAGTCACGGTATGTATCAACTATACCATCGATTTGACCTAAAACATTGGAACCGTTGAGATCCAACAAATTGGGACTAATGCCTGCTCCTTCCAGAGATCTAATAAGTTGACCTAGCCAGTTATATTTAAAGTTTTTACTGTTTTCAGTTTGGGCTGGTTTAAGCAAACTTAGTTTCGGATAGCGCGAATCCTCCATATCGAAAACCCTTGCTGTCCAATTCAGCGCCATTTTCAAGATTTGATAAGACACACAGGGCCTAGCTCTAATCTAATGACAAAATCAGGCGTATTTCTAGGTAGGCGCAGAAAATTGTTGAAGAAACAGACTTGTATTTTTTCGAATACATCTAGGTAGTTCAATCCGATGATGCGGGATGCATACAACAAGGTGCTCTTTATAATCGAGTCATGAATTTTTACAATAGAAGGCCACGACGAGCACTTAGTTCTAGTTAAGATAGTATAAGCCGAAGCTGACGCTGAGTTGACTCTGCTAGACGCGTCATGTGCAATTAAAGTGAAAACCCCTGTTCTAGAGAAAATTGGACCCAGGTAATCAAAAGAGGGAGCAAATTTTAAGGAATTACCATTCTTAGTATTAACAGTAAGCTTGTTTACATTACAATACTCTTCCAGGGAATTGAGTTTTCTTAACGCGTCTATTTTAGATTCAGCTAGAATAATTAATCTTCCGCGTAAATCAACATTAAAATATCGATATCACACATGATTTTAAGACCTGCGAGCCCCATTTTCTGAAAAAATTTTCAATATCTGAGGTTAAGAAGTTTAACGTAATTGGGCTTAAAATCTCTCCCTGTAGGACTTCCTCCGTGACCGGCAATTTCTGTAAGATCTTGTCCCCCACTTTCACGCAATTTGAATCCCTCTCATACAGACTTTTTAGAATTCTTATAATTTTTTAGCTGACCCCAATATCAAAGAGTTTTGACCACATGTGAGAGTGATCTACCGATGTAAAAGCTCTTTCAAAATCAACCACAATGGCATATACGTGTCTATCCTTTTTTTGTGAGTAAATTTTCGAAACAGAGGCCAAAGTAAAAAATATTGTCAATGCAACCCCTACCTCTGCGAAAACCTGCTTGGGCCAATTGGGCCAATTGGGCGGAAAGTTGTTGTAAAAGTTATTTGATATTCGATGCGGACCGGGAGTCTTATTTATTTTAGTTTTGTTCATTAAAAATGCGATTTCATCGACAGTAATTCTGATGTCTAGTAGTGGATGTCGCAGATACAATTCGTTTGAGAAAGTCACCCGCTGTTCTTCTTTCCAACTTAAATATGACAAGCTTTTGTTATTGTTTACATTCAGCGCACTTGTGTTTCCAGCCGAGGCGGAAGAGCAACGTGAGGCGACTAAAACTGGGAAATAATCCGAGGGGTGTGTGGAGTAATCCATCCTCAAGTCATCGATCATACCCAACGCCTCAGCATTAAACCAAACCAGATCATTCAAACTTTTACCCCCTGCATGAACAAACGTAAAATTAGCTGGATTGCCACTCCGCGATCTACCATTCAAAAGATAAAACTCGTATTCCTCCATCAGTTTTACCAAACGCAGCCCCCTTCTGTTGTGTGCAACATCGTGACTTTCCCGGTATATACAAGAGTTTGTGTGAGTAAACATATCAGGAGGACCTGACATGTTGTTGGAATTATCTGACAGTACAAATAACGTTTCTTTGAAGAGGTTTAGGATAACATCTGTATCCACCGATAGATTAAAATAGTATATTTCTACAATAATATCAGTTTTATGTGCATTATGAACTCGAATCAAAATCCAATATTCTGTTTTATCAATCAGCTCACTGTTATAATGTAGTTTGTTTATAAAAAGAGCTAGGCCACCACTTGCTCTACCTTTCGATTTTTCTTTGATAGCGTTAAAGTAGGAATTATTATATTTATTTTCCGCGAATAAGTTTTCGAAATGGGAGTGAGTTAGGTTTCGACAATCCCTATAATATTATAATTCTCATAATTTATACCTGAATTTAAGAATCTTACATAACCGTGACAATTCCAGAACAAGAAGTTTGCAGTATTGTTGTTTAATCCTGATGCCTTTCGTTCTTTTATCCATTCAAGTTTACTTTCTTGGTGTTCCTGGTCGATGTATACTGGTTCTGAGCTACAAAATACTGTGTAAATTTTGTTGACTGCTGATTGGTGTTGATTGGCGGAGATTCCGAGGTATTGCGTCTCGCCACAACCTGTCCAGCGTTTGCATACCCTGTTTTGACTTTTTCAGACGGTTCGCCACCACTCCAAGTACACTTCGATTTCTGGATAAGAGCCTCCAACGCTGCTATATCCGTAAGCTTGAATTTTCTACCATCCAGATACAACAAATTATAGCTTAAGGCAGCTTTCAAATTGGAGTCTTTGGCCTCTTTAAGATGTGGAAGCAGAGTTTTTCTTTCATTTTCGACTTTTTTTCGATAGTCCTTAGAAATTCTGATCCCGGTGCCGCGCAGTTTTTTTAGTTAGGATAAGATCATTTTCTTATTTTAGAAGGAACGTAACTGACACTTGAGGGGGCGGGGCTTGTCCGGTATTTCCCTCCCAATCCGTCTAACAGATTAAACATGATCTAGGCGTATTTCGATATTGAGAAATTGCTTGCAGGAACCACAGACTCGGAAATTTCGATAGATATACTTGCTAAGCAGCGCCCCCTGTATATTTAATTATAGTATTTAATATATGAAAATTACTGACAGAATACACAATGTACCAGATTTATACTGTAATATAATTTTTAGTCACTATTTATCAGTTCATTCATTTAGTCAGTTGCATCAGTCATCAATCTTACGATTCAACTCGGAAATTGGAGCTTCGATTCCACTGAGCAATGCTAAGGCTTCTTGAGAAAAATTCTTAAGTTCTCTTAGAGAAAGTTTACGTAAACTAGTGATCATAAAATTTATAAAAAAATTATGAATTTTGCTGAAATTATCATGAAGTTCCTAATTAAAACAGTTGATTGCAGAAAACATTCTTTCAAAAAGTAATTTGTTTATCAAAATTTTCTTTCATTATTAAATAATTTCAAAACATCTTTAAGTAATGTTATTCTATGAAACTTAGGTGATTGCTACAAGATAAACGTATTACAGATAATACGCAGGTTTTTGTTAGAGAGAATACTACAGAGTAATTAACTTTTGGCGTATGTTAAAAAATACTAGAATACTATTTACCTTATATAGTTTTCTACAAAATTATTATATATTGTAACAGAACTTTTAGCATAGAATAGAGCTCGGCACGACCCTGCACGAAAAGGTTGCAGGGCCGCACCCGAGATGAGCCGGACTCTCCCGACGGATCCCGAAGTGACGGGCTAGTGAGTGCTCTCGCCTTCCCGCCCTGGGGACGATCCCGAAGGAAGATCTCTGGCCCCTTAACGTCCTTTTGAGACCACCTCCGCATCTACGGAACTCCAAGCCTTTTACGAATGCCTCTTTACGCTCTTACGGGGGATGACTTGATCGCCAGTGCTTTGCCACGACCTAGCTTTCTTCAGCGAAGCGTGTAAGTGGCAGTAAAGTTTAATTTTTTAATCTGTTTTGTTGTGTTTTCATATTACCCTCGGCATTCCATTTCCCCATTTCCCTCCTCGGCATCACCCCCGTAATACCTGGCGCCCAACCGAATATCCGACACTTTTTCTTTTAAAAAAATGCTAAACCTGTAGAGAAAAAGGGAGACACATTCTAAAACTTAAATAAACTCTGGCTTCAAAAGAAGCTTTACTTTTGACTCTACTAATGACTCTTCTTTCTGAAATTTTGAATCTGCATGCTGTTTGATGTGATACCTCGCCTTTGCCATTGAAAATATTATTTATGTGATTCTTATTGATGATTGACCATGATTTATGACTGATTGTTTATGTGATTTGTATTGATGATTTGCCATGATCTGTATTGTTTATTTTTCATGAAAAATGCATAATAATTTTATGTGATTCATGATGAGATGATATTTGTGATGTGATATTTTGGGTGACATGTGACATTTTCTTTCTTTTTTTTGCGAAAGTTTACCGAGTACTCTCTCGCGATATATCAAAAAGAAAGATAACCTAAATTACATAAGAAAGTAAAACAAATCGCGGAAACGATTCAGCAAGCAGTGTCGGATTAACCTTTGACGCCGCCCTAGGCTACCCAATAAAGAGGCCGCCCTTTGTCAATGCTAATTTCCCTAAGATTCAATGCAATAAGTAAAAAAAAAGTTGACGTGAACACGTAAAAAAACAACATTGTAAGGATAATTATATTTTAACTTGAATAATTTGTTAAAATAATTTTAACAATACATTCGTAATGTACCGATTACATCAATACTTTGCGCCCTTTTCATCCTGCAAACTCCGTAATAATATTTCCAAAGCCTATTGTTTGCAGAAAAGAAGCTTCGATGAAGCGAACTGCAAGATAATTGGAAAAATATCAATTATTCGTATCTTTTAATATATAGTATTTTATAATATAAAATGCTATGCAATTTACTTTGTAATCTAATTTTTAATCCCTAAAGTTAAAAAAAAATTACTCAGCCGCAGTGCCACCCCCAAAAACTTGCCACCCCAGGATATAGCTTTTTCAACCTCTATATCGAATATGGCACTGTCAGCAAGCCTCACTCTAGCAACCCTGAAAACGAAAATTAAATATCTAAAAGGGAATAAAATAAAAATAGGAAAAGAAAAGGTTTCAAAAGTTAAAAGAATCAAAAATAAAATTCAAAACATAATTTTTTGAAAATCGAAACCAAATATTGGAAAGTGAAATTAAGGGCTAAAACACCTGAAAGGATAACCACATCGAATTTTGATTCTCCTTAAATATTCGAATCCCCCGATTTATCGAAACGTTTAAGCTCGCAGATAAGTTCGCACGTGCAGCGAGCAATACCCTCGAGCTGCGCCGAGATCACGCGACGTATCTTCAAAACAAAGGGTCGCAGAGCCAATGTAAAGACATTTTCGAACTCTGTGATACTTTAATATCAAATTAAAATCTAAATTAGAATACATTAAAGTCATTGGATATATTACATAGGGTGTCTTAAAAATAAATATTTTAACGCGATTAAACAGTAAATAAGAATCAGGTCAGGGAAGATAAAAAATAAAATGCCCAATACAAAAAACGAATTATAACAAAGTAGGGGAGCCATCCTAAAAACATTAAATAGATCAATACGTCGCGGTAGAGGTTTCAGTAGAAAAACCACATAAACTCTATTAAATAACGATAGGTCAAACTGAAGTAGGTCAAATCAAGCGAGGTACCCAGAAAAAAACCAAAATCCAAACAAAACATTCGAGCCCATAGAAAATACGTCTTTGGAATGACCAAAGGTACCCATCCCTGGCAAATCTTTAAAAAGAAGTAAACCCAAGGGAAGGAATAAAGGAAACACGTTTCATTTTAGAAACTGACGAGCTTTTAGAAAGTATAGAGTTTAACGAATTCATGAACCTTCAAAAGAAAAGATTTTTTAAAGAAAGGAAAAGAAGGGCAAAAATTTTTAGGAATTAGACTAGATCCGCCAGCGAATAGCTCGTTTGAACATAAAAAGAAAATAATAAAACCAAATATTAGAAAAGATAGAACCGAACAATTTCGTACCAGTCAATCCATCCAATTTGATTTAAGGGAAAATTCACAAAAACCTCGTCAAATTTCTTATAATGATATTGAAGCCGAATCATAATAAGAATTCATCATTTAAAATTACGAGATAGCGACGACAGTGAAAATTTAGAAGGCAGAAATAACTCAAATCAAAACAGAACACGTAGACTCTCGACAACAAATAACAGGTCAAATAGACGTTCGCGAATACACATTAACAATTCAGACTCAGCTTACGAGTACGAAAACTTTCAAAATACCCAAACAATTCAAGCCACTTGTTTTCCATTCGGTATGATCTAAACGCCTTTCCAAATTATGAGCAATTAGCCTATAAAAGAAATGAACGCGATATTTTAGGAAATCTAGATGCTTTACTAATAACTGATGCTAAAGATTGGTGTTCCATAAATAAAAATTCTTGGAGAAGATTATCACATTTTTATAAGGATTTTAAAAATGCCTATATCGACGAAAGATTCTCAGAAGAAATTAGACAAAAAACAAAATTCTCTAACCAAGAAGAAACCAAGACGTCCACGTATATTTAACGGAAATTCGAAAACTTTTTACGAAACTTTACCCTAGAAAAAGCCTGGAATGGGAATTGCGTAGAACGTACGAGAACCTAAGAATATAATATTAAATGTACATTAAACGCAAGGACTTCGAAACCTTAGAGAAACTACAAGATTTAGGTAAAGAATGGTTAACTGAGCTAGCCAAATCAAAAATTTGAGATGAAGTTTTACAAATTATCGAACCTAAAATCTAAGACAAAAATGAACAGAGACATAACAATACTAACGGGGAGAAAAATAATTCGGAGAATAATAAAGATTCAAGGTATTTCCGTTTTCACCATTAGGATTTCCATTTCTACTTTTCCCAAACCAATAACAACAAAATTCTAGACCTAATTTTAGACCTAGAATCCCACCTGGTTTCCAATCAAATTTTCAACCTAGATTTCAATCATACTTCCAACCTAGATTCATAAATAATAGTCCCACATACCAATACAACCGCTACTAACAGATGTTACCAATGTTTAACCAAATTACGTTAGGCTCAAATTAGGGTCAAAGTGATCCAATGATTGAGTTTCCTGCAGAAAAAAATGGAAAATAATTCAGGGAATAATAATAACGAACAAAAATCGTACTTTGGATGTAAAAATAGAAAACCGGATAACAATACTAACAGACTCTGAAGACAAAACAAGTCCTAACTCTAAAAAAAAAAACAAGACTCAAATACAAAAACTTATGAGGACATTAAAAATATGAATTGTTATCATTGTGGCTTAACAGAACATTTTAAAAAAGAATGCCCATATTACGCATACAACCAGGGAAACTGGAGGGGCGGGTATTAGAACCAAAAATCTGATTAACTAATGCCAAAATGCTAGAATTTTTAAATTCGGATAAAGATGAAATAACGGAAACACGTTTTCATCTGATGACACAGTTCGAAGGTAGTTTATTTCGAACTTTAGTCGATAATGGTGCCACGCATTCTTACGCTGTCAAGGAATTGCTGGAAAAAATCCAGAATTCCAAATTTCCAATTTTTAAACCCGTCTCGCGAAAATTAATGGTCGCGAACGGCAAAACGGTCGATATAATTGGACAAGTAGTAATTCCAATTAAAATCGGAAATAAAGCGAAACACATCATGTTCAGATTAGTCCACAAGTACTGTTTTATCTTTAGTAAATAAAAATAAATAATTCAATAAGAGTACACATAAATTTTTTTCGTAATTGGTCAGAATATTTTGTAGTAAAAAGAGATACAAATTATTATCTTCCAAAATATCGTTCAGTAACCGGCATACATAAATTATACAGAAAGTGGTTTGAAGATAAAAAGAGAAAGTCCTTAGGATACAGAAGATTAATAGAGAAATTTATTTGATACAGATTTCAATTTACACTATGTGAACACAAAAAGAGCTAATTCAATGACTGCATTTTCTAGGAAAACGCATTTATCTCGACATGAAAAAGCCCTGTATGAAGATCATATCATCAGCAAGACTGAATTAAAACGAAAAAAAATGATAAATTAGAAGCTAATTCTGATCCAACAATATGTGTTGTATGTTTGAATTTTCCACGTTCAACCGGAAAGAATCAGCCTGTAGGTTAGACAATTGGTGTTCGCTAATTAGACTATCTAAACCCGGGCCGTAATTGAACGTAGTTCACAAAATGAGACAAGAAAATATTTGTAATTTTTAAAAACTAGTAAAAATTAAAAACTGCAAGTATGCCAGTGAAAATAAGGACGTATTTTGGGGAAAAAAGAAATTAAAATAAGCGGCTAAACGCGTAATTAAGTACAGTTTAAATATATTTTAAATAGAGTAGAAATTAAGTTATACAAATTTTAAAAAAGTTTCTATTTAAGAATTTTAAGAAAACTGAAAAATACATGTTATGTATATTAACATGCCTGACTATATTTTAAGTCATAATTACTCTTATGCTAATTCTTATTTAATTGTTATTTATATTTCTTCGTATAATATTATTAACAATATACAATGTTCGAATTAAAATAACGAAATGCCTTATCAAGACAATCAAGATACGTTTTTGAAAATGTTGTGCACTTACTCTATTATTAGTATTATATATAATTTAAACTATAATACTTTTCCTAAGCAAAATAATGCTTCAGTATGAGTAAAACAATACTTCACCTCTCCTTCTAACGACTAAAATTCAAGTAAAGTGTTGTTCGGCTTAGTTAAGTTTTTAAAACTCGTCTTTAATTTGCCCATTTTTGCATGTGAATTTCAGCAAAAACTGCAAATATTTTGATTTTTTAACAATAAAAAAATTGCAAAATGATTGATTCATAATAAAGTCAGTGAAACTTTCCCTAGCAAAAGTTTCGAATAGGAATTCATTCCGAATCATCGCAGAATCTGTACCCGAACCAACCCGAATCAATCCGAACCAATCCGAAAAATTCTACATAATGTTTGATCCAAATCGGTCAAAAATTAATGCTTCAATCAATCAATTAATGATTTAATCCGAACATCACTGTGAACCTAGAAGGAATTTATTTCTTGGCTGTGAGACCTTGTGATGCGCTAATGATTGTCCCATGAGATCTTTAAAAGCCATGGCGTCTGAATGAATATCTTGGCTGTTACTATGACCGGACTCAGCCAAATCAATGGATCGAAGAGTTTCGCTATTTCGCTGAGAGCTAAGCGCTTGGTAATGACATCTGAAGCAGATGGCACATCCTACTTGAAGATAAAGACATCTCTTTCAGGAAACGCCCGTCGTGAAGAGTTGATGGATTTGATTCTAAAGACAGATGGCTTCATCCAAGCTGTCTGCGATGGTAATGACGTCATCCACGTAGATCCCTCGATGAATAGATGATGCAGCTAAGGGATATTGATCACCTTCGTAAAAAGCAAGTTGCTGAACACAACGAAGTGCCAGAAAAGGAGCATAAAGCAATCCGTGTGTGACTGTAGGGAGACGAAAGATTTAAACTAATTCTTCTGGTGAACGTCTCCTATTACGGGATAAGGCCGAGGAGGGAAATCGGGATTTTGGGGTGCCCAAGTAAGGTTTAAGACACAATGAGTCATTAGTAGTACGAGAGATAGAATATCTTTATTGGCACTTACATTCGTTGTAACAAGCCGACAATCCCTGGCGGTTATCGTTAGGCGGTGGAGAGGGTCGGTAACCTTTTGAAAGGGGGTGGCCCTGGTCGGAGATGTAGATCGGCTGCTGGGGGCCCTTTTGTGGAGAGACAACTTGGTTGTTGGAGAAGCGACACGTTTCAAGGTGAGAATATCCGTCTTTGGTACTCGCGAGAGACAAAAGCAAGGTTCTAACCTGAGCCCGAAACACGGCTGACGAGCCCGAAGACGGCACACATGCTGCCTGACGCTTCGGGACCCCTTTGGGGGTTTTCGCTGCGGCTCGGGTGCGGCCCGGCAAACCTTTCGTGTAGGGCCGTCACGAGCGCCAATTTATGGTGACAATTCTGCCCCCCCCCCCCCCTCCAGCTCATCATCAGGGGTTCGGGTGTATACCGTACACTTGGTCTAGTTCTCTGTGTAGTTCTGTTACTGCTTGGTAGTCTATGTGTAAGTTTTATTCTAACGTATTGTCTATTATTTTCCTTTTCGGGCAAGTGTTAATTGTGCTAATGTTCATTAGGTTTTCAATTCTTCTGTTTACATATTCCAAACCCCCTTGTTCGTACGTTTTTCCGTTGTCCGAACTGATAGTTAAATTTACATAAATTATTTTATCGAATACGATTTTCAAGTATTTTAAATGGTCATCAAAATTTTGAGTCACTATCACAATGTCATCTAAATGACAAAAAACGTTTGGCTTTAAGCCTGAAGTAATAATTTTATCTATCAGTCTTTGGAAAGTGGTTGGAGCATTTATTAAACTAAATGACATCTTTTTAAATTACTGCATACCCTTCCCAGTGACCCTTCTTAGTGACATACCCTTCTTCGCAGATTTTGGCGAATAATTTCTTTGTTTGTCAATTTTTCCTAAATTATCCGTAATATTGATTAATTTAATCACTTTATTTTTAAATTAACCCATTGACTTCTGTTATCAATTTCCAATATCACGTTAGCATTTTGAGATTTCATTTTTGATTATTCCCGAATAGTAGATTTGTTATTTTCCGAAGTTTACTATTGCTTTTTTTATGTGTATCCTCGTGATTTTTATTGTAGAAAACTTTCCCTGACTTATTTTTCTTATTATAATTCCTAAACTTACGTTTGCTTATTCGATGTGAGTCTTGCGTGCTTGAGTCGTCGCTAGTGTCATGGGTAGGGTTGCTCTCTAGGGGTTGAAATTTATTGCAAATGGGGATGCTTATTAGGATAGAGATATCCTTGATAGTATTTTCACTTATCCTTGATAGATGGACTGTTGGGTTTTTAGAGTTTGTTGGGATTGATAGTTACTAGGGGAGTTTCGCTACCTAATGTTGGACTACTTTTGTTACTTTCTCTAGTCATTTTGAGGTTCATACTTCCTCCGAATTTTGGTTTTTCATCATTCATATTTTCTTCTTTTTCCATTAATGGTTTATTCCTAATATTTGTTTTTTTAATTGTCTCAATTTTCTTTTCTACTATAATGTCAGGTTTAATTATAGTTCTAACCTCGGTTATCGGGAAGGGTAGCGCGTTTGGATAAGCTTCCATATGATAGCGGGTGTGGGGACTTCCTGGTAACCACCAAGTTTCCGAGTCGTAGCTTAGGGCCATCCGTAGGGCTTTTAGCATATCTGTATATATTTAGCATATATATATTTTAGTTTTGGGACTAACCTGAACATGACGTGTTTCGTTTAATTCCCGAATATAGTTAGAATTGCCACTTGTCCAATTATTTTCTTGCCTACGGAGAAATGTGTGGAATTTGTGCCTACTAAAATGTGAAATTAGTTATTTTAAAATTTTGTAATTAGATGAAAACGTGTTACCGTGATCTCATCTTTATTCGAGTAAAGTTTGTCGGGCAATTCGGTAATAGACTGTAATATTTTTTGACCCAGTATCCGCCCTTCATTCGGTTTTGTATTTGGTTCCTGTCTGTTATTGGAATTAGACATTTTTTTGTGAATCTCAAGTTAGGACGGAAATATTGTTGATAATGATATAAAAAAGGTAGGGATGGAAATCCAAATGGAGAGAATGAAAATCGATTTTTTAATTGTTTTTTTACCCTGATTATTTTGGTTTCCGTTTTGGTTATCGTTACGACCATTTATATTTTCCCTTAAATCTGCATCAGTCTCTGAATTATTTTTATCGTCGTTATTATTGTTACGCATTTTTTCATTTTTATCCTCAATTTTAGGTTCAGTAATTTGTAATACTTGCCCTCGAATTTTTAATTTGGCTAGCTCAGTTTTCCTTTCTTTGCCTAAATCATGAATTGCTCAAAGTTATAAAAATTGTTCCTTTTAACCCTTAAAGCGCCATCCTATCTAATAATTTCACAAAGCGCCATGTGGGGTCGTGGGCGTTCTCAGCCGGAAAATTTCATCCTGGAAAGAGAGTATTTGTTATATAAATTCAATAAGATTACTGGATACTCTTTAACTATCCTTTCAATGTGAGGATAAGATTATATTGATGGAAAAAATTGTTGTGCGCGTCAGAAAAAAAATAGTCACAAAAACGTGAAAAATGACTTTCTGTACAACAAAAAAATCATAAATTTATCAACTTTCAATATTTTTACCTGAAAATTCAAAGTGTAACTCTCGAAATATAGCTCTTCAAGTTAAAAAACGGCAATAGTGCAGCTCCAGAAAAGGTGTTTATTTGGGAATCTGAAGTGGGCTATTTCATAAAAAGTGTAAGGAACGATTTTGAATGATTATTTCATTATTTTCTCTTGTAATTTCTTTATTTTTGAAAATTAATCGTTGCAAAATGATCACAGATCAAAAAATAATGAATAATGAAAGCGCTATTCTCAACCGACACAGTTTTCTCACATGAATACCCGATGCTTTGGACACACCGGGCAGGCGCACGAACAAGCCTCTTGGGCCTTGTTATCTTCTTTTCTATTGCACATTCAGCAACTCTTTCTTTTCTCGAGATATATTAGGAATGAGTGCTTGCAAAAAAATCTGGACGCTTTTTTTTGCAATACGCACTCTATTTTTCACCAGTACACGCAATATTTTCCAAAAATAAAGAAAAAAATTCGTCTGAAAAAATCATGAAGCGACAAGTGGGGTCGTGGGCGACCCTAAGCGAGACGGCGGCTGCTTGCAATGAATGCTGGATCTCAACTAATCTGCGTAGCCATCGGAAGAAGTGTTTAAATAACGATGAAGGGCGCCATCAAATTTCAATTCTCAAATGGGGCTTTGCTATAATCGCACGAACAAAAACTGGGGTCGCCCACGACCCCCATGGCGTTTTAAGCGTTAATGTTTATTTTGTTTTCGATGCAAAGATTTTTGTAGGTTCGACGTAATTCCCATTCACGGTTTTTTCTCGGGAATAGTTCCGTAAAATTTTTCATCTTCGATTAGTAACACGTCTACTTTTCCTATAATGTCCCGATCATGGATTTTATAAACCCTTTTAAACCTTTTTATTTCTTCAAGGAAATGCGCGGGACTAGCGTTTTTATTATTTCGGGATTTGATAGGCTAATTGCTCGTAATTTGAAACGGCGTTTTAATTCGTTTCTATTTTTCCTGATATTTGGTTCTCTTCTTTTCTTTCTGTGATAAAAGGAGCTGTTTTCTGGCGGGTCTAGTCCTATTTCTATTTTCTAGGTGAACAATTTCGTTTCTTCCTTTCCTTCGGTTATGTGGTTCTATAGACGCGCCCAGTATGGATACATTTTCATTATCCCAGAAAAGGGCATTGTTTGTTGGGTCAAATGTTCTGTTAGGGTTTTGAGTAATGTCATGGGGGGGGGGGTTGTCCGCAATTTGAGTTTTTTCTGTATGTCTTGTTTAATTTAACCTGCCTTGGTTTGACCTGTTGTTATTCATTGGGGGTTTTTTATATTTTATCTTGCGAAAATCCTACCGCAGCCTATCGACCTTTTTATTATTTTAGGGGTAGTGCCTGCGTTTTTAGGTGTGATTGGGACCATTTTTCTGATTATTGGTATCGTTATGACTTTATTTGGTTTACTATGTAGGATTGGAAGTGCAGCGGCGCCCTCCACGTCCAAGCTATCATGATAGATTTCTGTTTTGGTGGGGTTGGTCATTATTACCTTGACTTTACCCGACCTGAATTTTATTTTTTGCGAATCGCGTTTAAATTTGAATGGATTGGACACTCTGATAACGTCCGAGTTGGTTGCTATATTTCAAATTCCGATTTTGCTCGGAGGATTTAATTAAAATTTTAATTCTTCTTCTTTATTCATAATGTGCGCCCTAAGGCTTTACATGACTTCCATTCCTTACAATCTTGCCGCCTAAATATTTTTTATAAAATCTAATCCTTACTATTTACAATGATTTACAACTATTTACTCAACATTTTATATTTAGATCCTTATTTCTAATTCCTGTGATAACACAATTTAGGACGTGCTAGCGAATGAGTATGATAACGCAATTTAGGACGTGCTAGCGAATGAGTGAGCGAGCCATCGAAAGCGGGAGAGAGAGAGAGAGTGAATGAGAACGCAAACGCATCTCAGTCTACTTATGCTATTGCATAACCATTACTTACAATCTTTTTGCTTCTAATATAAGCGACTTTCGTTTCCTTTTTCTTTCAATTTTCCATTTGTTTCAGATGCATTCATTCATTCTTTCTCATTTACTCCTCCAGCACCCGCCAACTCCTTTATCCATTCTTCTTCTAATCCATACTCCCCTAGAATCTTTACCAAATTCTGTTGCCAGTTTCCTTTATCTTCAATTCCTTTCCTACATCCTTCCCATACCTTCTCCCATAATTTCTAAATACTTTCTAAATACTTTGGTACTCCTTCCTTTTTTATCATCTTATATCATTTATTGTATTTTGATTCCTCAATCATTCCCCATCTTTCGATTAATTGTCTTTCCCTTTCCTTTTTCCCATTTCTTCATAGTTTACTTCAGTCCAAATTCTATGTCTCTAGTATTAAGGAACTCCCTTCTTTCATCTTTCCATCTCGTTTTTTCGATCACCCTCCTTCTCCTCTCTCCTACCTCCAGCAAAAAGTTTCTCTTGAACTCCTCTCACTTTCCCTCCCTTAGCTTCGTCTAAAATTTCCATGCTCTCTTTCCAGCGGTATTATTTCATTTATCCTTTTGCGTTTCTTCTCTCACAATGCTATGGGTCGCAAGGGTACGGGTTGCGCGTATTTACTTGTTAGCGCGCTTGAATATTTTATCGAGTCACTCATCTCGACTCAAACGTTCTTGCTTTCAAGAAGCCTAGAATAAAACTGCAGGGTCTCAACAATGCTACCTTCAATGGGTAAGCCACGACTAAAATGGTGGAGGGGGGAAATGTGCATTTAGCTTAAGCAAGTCCTTTTTGGCACATCCTGTAAGTAGAATAACATAATCACAACACAGAACATTTCTTCCTGCTATTTTAAACAAGTCTATCTTGATTGTAAAATATTTTTACGAGTTAACAAGTTTAATTTCTATTTGTAACCCTGCTGAGGCTTGGTGTCACCAAGGAAAGCTGCTTTTAATAAAACAAATATATAAATATATACTATTAGACAACACAACCGTTTCATCAAACCACAATTAATGTCAGCATAACTAATTTAATTTATCTAACCAATAAAGAGGACAATTTCAAACAATTCAGTAAGCTCAATCCATATTGCGACTTATTCAGGCCTTCATAGAATATTCGCCGCAGACACTCAGGTAGATATTTTTGAAGATCCAGGTAGCTCTCTTAAATGGTCTGGAAGCTGTTAAATGTGCTTTTCTGAATGGAAATAATTTATTTCTTCTAAAGTTTTCAACTTTTTTAGACAAATCACATATGACTGGAACCAGAAAAATGTTCAGTCCAAATACAATATTTTTAAATAGCTTATTTCCAAATCATTTTTTTCTTTCATTTTGTGATTGGGGCGTGCTTAGGGGCCATCCATATACCAAGTCGACAATTTTTCACTACTTTTTCACCCTTCTCCTCCCCCTCTTGAGAATCGGTGGAATTTTTATGACCCCCGCCCTTTACTTTGTCCACGTGGACATATTTTATGAAAATATAGATATTATTATTCTCCAAAAGCATAAAGTCCAAGAAAATCGATGAATGAGCTGACAAAATTGGGATTAGCTTGGGAACGTGAGCTTAAATATGATTTGAATTTCAAAAAAAAGTCGTGAAAATATTCTTAGTTTTACATGTTCTCCTCAAAAATGATCGCTGGATGAAGATTTAAAGGAAGAAAATGGTAAGTAAATACTAATTTAAGCGTGCCTAAATATATCAGTATATTTCCCGCAGATTTAGGGAAATGTGTGTCCACGTGGATTCTAGCCCGACCACCCGATCCCCCTCGTGGAAAAGCATGGAATTTTGTCATACCCCCCCCCCCCCCCCCCCCCCCCCCCCCCCCCCCCTGAAGTGTTCACGTGGTATATGGATGGCCCCATTATCTAAAAACAAGACAGAAATCTTCTGGATTCTTCAAAAACATTACTTCTTTAGTCGAAAAGTCTTACGTAAACTAAGGTAACTGAAAAATTAAGTCTATAGAAGTAAAACCTAAGTACCCCAAGTTTAAACTCACTGAAAGAACAGAGAACAAAAGACTGACGTTTGTCTGTAACCAACCCCTGCCTCGACCGTGTATGTTCATGTCGGTCAAACTAATCCAACAGATGGCGCCACAACAAATAGGTCTCATTTTGTCATGGAATTGCATTAAGAAAAAGAAAAAATATTTAAAAAGTTGATGCTGTTTGCAAATAAACAATTATCAATTATTTGAAAAAAGAAAAAGTTATAAAAATATGTAGTTTAATATGAATAAAATTTAAGTTTGAGATACATTTTAAAAGCAGATCGAACTTCATATTTCTATGATTTATTTTGCTGGTATTATTGATTTTATTATTTGTTAAAATTAAAAAAATTATTTATTTTTAAGGTTATTAATGTTGCTTATGAAAAAAATTAATAATATGAAAAACCTCAAGGACCAAAACATTTAAAACATATACATGATCCGAGGAATTAATAAAAAATATATGACGCATATAAAATATTAATATAATGATAATTAAAATATCCAACACTACCTCTTAAGTTGCACAGTAGAGAATCTTTGTACCTTTAAAATCTGAACAATTTCAAGTTTTGAAGGAAATATTTTTAAGAAGTAATGGCAATATTGATTAAAATGTTTGGAGGGAATAATTTGGTATAAAATCAATGAGAAGACTGATAAATGAGAAAATGGATTTAATATTATTTAATATAATGTATATATTAATTTAAATTGAACCGAACATTATATATATATACAACATTATATACAAACGTACTGCACCGATACTGTACATTTCTTTAAATAGCACAATAGTTTATGGTCTGTTCATTTTAGAAATGAGATTTGCAATAATATTATTAACTATTTAATTCAAAATTCCTTTAAATTAAAAATTTTAAATAAAATTATTAGGGGTGAATGCAGAAAAAAAGCTTTCAAGATTAAGCAACAAATAAATGATTGGACTGTATAAATGTATATATCGAAGAATGAGTGGAAGAACGTAGTGTCTGATTTTTGTTTCAAGACACGTCGTATCTCGCCACGGTCCCAATACATGTCGTATCCAGCTTGTGGCTATAAGTGCAGACTATATTTTTTCTCTTTTTCAAGTAAGTAGAATGCATCCAAATGTCCAGGTTGCTCAAATATGGAGCCCAGTTGGTGCATTATATATTTTTTTCTACTGTAAGTTCCTTGCGTGTAACTTACCTGGCCGCAAAAACTTGACTAAACCAGAGCCGGTAAATCTCAACGGCTCATATCCCGAGCCCAAAAACTATAAAAACACTATCTCCTTACCCGCGAGTCCCAAAAAACCAAGCCCAAAACCCCCAAGCCCGCTAGCCCCAAGCCCGCTAGCCCCAAGTCTATAACCCCCAAAACCACTAGCTCCAAACCCACAAACCCCAATCCTACTCATTTTGTATTGGGTAACCAGTTTCTTTATTTATATTCTATATTATATTCAGTTAAACATAAGTAAATAATGTTACAATTACACGCCAGGTACTTAAAATAGAACAAAATATATAGCGCACCAACCTCTCTTCGCAGTCGACCAACCTGGACTCTTGGATGCAATCTAGTTACTTGAAGAAGAGAAAAAATATAACGTGCACTTCTAGCTGGTTTCCGTATTTGGCCACTCTGTAAAGGTATAGCCGTAGGGTTTTCATAAATATATTTGTACCTCATTTTGGAAGATATTCTTTATTTTCGGCAGCATAATTAATTCTAAATAATTATGTACAATCATCTTATAAGTTATTTTTTAAATAAGGCACATTGTGCCGTTTTATTGAAAATTTTATACAGACTGAAAAATGATAAATTTCTGAGATACTTTTCTTAAACTGCGAACGAGATACGACGTCTTTTGAATCTGCGAGCGAAATACTATGTCTGTTCAAACACAAGCTAGATACGACATGTATTGGAACCGTGGCGAGATACGTCTCTTGAAACAAAAATCAAACACTACGTTCTTCCACTCACTCGTCGATATGATGTTCGGTTCAATTTACCAGGTGTATACATATAAAACCGGTATTGCCATTTAGCGGCCAGTAGGCACACTTGTAGGCACTGTCGGAACTTACTATTTGTGCTAATTGGCGTATTGTCATCTGTCAACAATATCCAATACCAAACATTTCAAGTTTCATATGACATCGTGATTTTTTTCGCTCTTGAAAAGAGCGTTGTTCGCAGAACAACGCTACCAACAACAATTGGCCAATTTGAACCGTGCTCTGCGCCAAAAACGCCAAAAATATGAAACTAGGCATGAAAAAGTGATTTTTCT
>NC_046665.1:8559098-8571164 GCF_010883055.1 Belonocnema kinseyi | reverse complement strand
AATGCCAGGCCACATACGGCGGGTGAAACGAAACAAAAACTGGAGGATATGCATTGGGAAACCCTTGAGCATCCTCCATACAGCCCAGATTTATCACCCTGTAACTATCATTTGTTTGCGCCCATGAAAGATGCACTTGGAGGATTGCGATTTGACAACGATCAAGATGTTGAGGAATTCGTGCGCAATTGGCTGATGACTCGACCTCAAAGTTTCTACGAGCAAGGAATTAATAAGCTTGCAAACCGCTGGAAAAAATGTGTAGAGCGTGAAGGAGACTATGTAGAAAAATAATTAATAGTATTTTTGTATTGTTTTATAAATAAATAAATATTAAAAAAGAATTCCGGTTAATATTTGACTCACCCTCGTATATACATTATATCAAATCATATTAAATCCATTTTCTCATTAATTAGTCTTGTATTTGACTTTTTAACAAATTATTCCCTCCAACATTTTAATTACAATTACCATTACTTGAAAAAATATATATTTTTTAAAATTTAAAATTGTTGAGATTTTAAAGGTACAAAGATTCTTTACTGTGCAACATAAGATGCAGTGTTACATGTTTTAACTATTATATTCATATTTTATATACGTCATATATTTTTTATTAATTTTTCGGATCATGTATATGTTTTAAATATTTTGGTCATTGAGGTCTTTAATGTTATTAATTTTTTTATTAGCTACATTAATAATTTAGAAAATAATTAATTTTTTTAACTTTAACAGATAATAAAAAAAATAATAGCAGAAAAATAAATCATAGAAATATGAAGATGGAACTGCTTTCCAAATGTATCTCAAAATTAATTTTTATTCATATTAAACTGCATATTTTTATGACTTTTTCTATTTTGAAATAATTGATGATAGTTACTCCTATTTTTTCATATATTTTTTTTATTTATTTGCAAACAGCATCAAGTTTTTAATTATTTTTTCTTTTTCTTAATGCAATTGAATGCAAAAGTCAGACCTACTTTTTGTGACGCCATCTGTTGCATTAGTTTGACCGAGAATTCCCCTCCGGATCGTAAGAAAACAGAAAAGTAAAGGCGATGCATGGCGCTGACTGTAACGATGGATGATAAACAATTGACGATGAACTCAGACGATATACTGCGGAGACAACATACTTTCACGTACATAGCTTCATTTTTACGACTGAAAACTAATACTCTATTTCTAATCAATTCAACAAGAATAATACAGATTAGAGAAAAATGATTTTCATATCATCGGGGAAATGAAACTGCTAGCTCACTGAAAGAACAGAGAACAAGAAACTGAAGTTTAACGTCACTATGGACGATAAACAAGCAATTAACGATCAACTCTGAAGGTGTACTTCGTAGACAAAATATTTTCATGTACTTAGCTTCACTTTTACGACAGAAAGCTAATAAACTATTAGTAATAAATTCAACAAGAATAATACGGATAAGAGAAAAATGATTTTCATATCATTGGGGAAATAGAACTGCTAGCTCAATGAAAGAACAGAGAATAAGAGACTGAAGTTTAACTGTTACTATGGACGATAAACAAGCAACTGACGATCAACTCGGACGATATACTACGGAGACATAATTTTTTCATGTACATAGCTTCACTTTTACGACAGAAAGCTAATACTCTATTTTTAGTCAATTCAACAAGAATAATAAAGATAAGAGAAGGTTTGAACGCATACGATTTTTGGACTTGAGACGTGTGGGCTTAAGTTTGGGGTTCAGTGTGTATTAATTCAGGCTGGGAGTTTGTGGGTTTATAGGTTTGGGATTCGTGGGTTTTGTGTTGGTGAGTTTGGAGTTGGGGTGTAAGAGTTTTGAGCTTATAGATTTAGGGTCTGTGAGTTTGATGTGTGTGAGTCGAGGTTTATGGTATTGGGATTTTTGGGCTTAGGATCAATGAATTTAGGGTTCGTGGGTTTGGGGTGTGCGGGGTTGGAGTGTGTAGGTTTGGTTTTCATGGGCTTGAAGTTGGTGAGTTTAGGGTGTGCTGGTTTGGGGTGTGTGCAGAGCTCGAGGTTGGTGGATTTGGGGTGATAGGGTTTGATGTATATGGGCTTGGGGTTTGTGCAGAGCTTGAGGTTGGTGGGTTCGGAGTATGAGGGTTTGGGGTGTGTAGATTTGGGGGTTTTGCAGAGCTTGAGGTTGGTGAGCTTCGGGTGTAAGGGTTCGGGGTGTGCATATTTGGGTTTGGGGTTTGAGAGTTTAGGGTGTGTGGGTTTGGGGTTTATGGGTTTGAAGTGGGTGGTTTCGGGGTGTGTGGGTTTGAAGTGGGCGAATTTGGGGTTTGTGAGTTTGTGGTTTATGAGCTTGTGGGTTCCGAGCTTGAAATTTATAGTCTTGCAGTTGTTATACTTGGGGTTTGTGAGCTAAGGGTATGAGAGCTTGAGGTTTGTAGGCTTAGGATTGGTGGCCTTAAGTTTTCTGGGTGGCTGAATGAAAGAAGGGTGGATGAAAAAGTAAAGAAACGAAGAGTAAAAAATATGTTAATCTGTCATTTGTAAATCTTAATCTTGTAACCTGTTTTTTTTTTTAATTTACTCTAAGTCCTGACGTGCGGGCACAATTTTGCGACCGGATTTGAGTTCAGTGACCCAAAAGACATATATTACACCTATTCAGATCCTAATCCAGATCCTAATTAGGTTGGCCATGGCAAATTCGTGGAAATCGCCGAGAGTACCTTTGTTGTCACCGTGAAACTGGTTCGGCCACTCTGTTTTTTTATGCGACCCCTTTCGTGTTTGAGATTCTCCAGAACCCCGGGACTTTACGGTCGAAAATTTATGACTTCTTGAAGAAACCCAGAAGTCTCAAGCATCCGCGAGAATCAGCCCTATGCCACACATGTCGACCAGACCGGGACACTCGATCTCTCTGTACAATAGCCCTTTTTTCAAATTTCCTTTCTATTTCCAAGGCATTCCTTTCTTTTATGATTATAGCTATTTCGAAAACAGGATGTGCTTAAGTTCTTAAGTTGTCATTCGCACGTTTCTAAAAGTATATACATTTTTATGGGATAACTGAAGTCATGCGTGTCCCTCTGCATCCTGTCCTACGTGCATTCTGTGTTTCCATAAATTATGCAGTACTTTTAATGTTATACTTTTAGACTTAGTTATTTAATATTTTAATTAGTAGCTACAAATATGCATTTTATGAATGTCATAGTGCAGAGAGTATATAACGCAGTGTTTCTTTCTTATCTGAACGATAAAAGATTCGCCACAAACCATGTCCCTCTGCATCCTGTCCTACGTGCATTCTGAGTTTCCATAAATTATGCAGTACTTTTAATGATATATTTTTAGACTTAGTTATTTTATATTTTAATTAGTAGCTACAAATATGCATTTTATGAATGTCATTGTGCAGAGAGTATATAACGGAGTGTTTCTTTCTTATCTGAACGATAAAAGATTCGCCATAAACCGCGATAGTCACATATGTAGGATAAGGTAGGCCACGCCTAGTTTCAGTGGTTACATTAAAATTAAAAATTTTGCGATGTAACATTCCCCCCTTTTTAAAATAGTCAGTGTCTTTGCTGATTTAATTTGTTACGAACTAACGCGTCTCCAAATAGTTCAATTAATTTTTTTTTTTGAAGAACTAAAAATGCCTGTAGCGTGGAACAATGTATTTTTGTTATTAAATCGCCGGAGGTATTCAGAAAATCATTTGAGATTTCTCTCAATTATTTATTTTATTTTTGTGTGGAAATTCGTTTTTGACCTCTGCTTTCCCGAGAAGCACCTTTGATATCGCCCTAAATTTCTTACGGGTATAGGGTTCGATAAATAATTGTTTAAACTTGAATTTATGTGGTCCCAAGAAGCAACTCAAGTTTATGAATTAAGAACATGACTGATGAAATAGTATTAAACGACTTCAACCTATCGCCTGACCTTCGAGCGCGAAGTTTCGACGGGCTAAACTTAAGAAATTTTGATGTTAATTTGACTTCTATAATTTTTAATTTAAATTTTATTATACTTTGAGGCGCAGGTGAGAGAAAGAGGGAGTAATTAACATGTACTTTTTCATAAAAATGTTGTTAATACATTCCTGACCTTTTGGTTGGATTCAGTCCTCTCCGATTTGGCTGTCATTTCTAAGGTGTCATAAGAAATAACAGTCGCCACCGTCTTCACTCATATGTTACGCATCGCGACCGCTGCCCCTCAGGTTTTCATGATGTTAAAACAAAATTTATTACGACGGATCATCCCGGCTATACCGATGTGGACGTATTGATCGGAATGATCCACGCACAAGTCACTCGACTTTCTAGTCTTTTAAAAATATTTATTCTCTCCCGAACTGGACTGGGTGTTCTAAGCTGGTTTTGCACGATTTTGCGTTTATCCACTTAACGTCCCAAAACCCTCTTACTGTGCCCGTTTTCGTCCTGGGACCCTCGGGAAAACCGTCACGACGCGCGTGTGAGAGAAAGAGCGGACAGAGTGCGAGAATATTTGATATTGAGACAGTCCGTTCTATTTTCATGATTGGAATTTAATAATAAAGCTACGGGTGAATATTTATATTGATACTCTCCTGACTCAAAAGTGGACGGCCAGGTAGAGCTAAGGGATGATAAATGAAATCATTCGATCGTACGATCGATTTCGCGCGCCATCACCTAATAAGTGGGGGTAGCGAGGGACCAATGCACTCTATAAATTCATTGCGATAACGGTACCAAGTCTCTTTGAATTACGAGGACTTCTTACGAGGAGAGAGTCTTCCCTGGTTCAGTCATCTACCGGTCGTTGAGCGCATCATTCTAATAGAATCAACTTCATTCAAAAAGGACGCTACCCACTAAGGATTTTCCTACTCGTATCACAAAGTTCCGTTCACTAAACTATCCAAATTTATCACAATTCGGATAGTTAGACGTAAGTTTTTGATAATTTACATTTTTTAAATATTATTTTATTTTATCATGCATGATCGTAACGACTTTGCACGCCAAGTTTATGTGGAGACCTCGTTGTGCATGTTTCCATCTTAGTGTGGGGATTTTCAATAAATGACAAGATTGTGTGCGCATCTTTTATTGTAACGACTTTGCACTTTATTTTACGATAAAGAAACCTCGTTGTGCATTAATACTGCGTTAATACTGGTTAATACTGCGTTAATACTGGTTTAATTACCTAAAATATATTAAATTCATAGCTAAAAGACGTAATCTTCTCTCCCTCGAGTAAATCCACAATTTATGATCTTTGTTGATATTTTGATAATGATTAAAAATTTCAGTAGGAAATTTTATTCTGGAAAATAAGATTTGATTTTTTTGTTGTACAAATAATTTTCAAGTGTAATTGTGAAATGTTTAGGGCTAGTTTTAATATCCTATCAATATTGAAATCAATGTATTTTGTTGGTTGCAATTTACTGGAAAGGATCAAGTAAATGCAAATTGAATGAATCTCTAGATCAAAATAAATATCTTTGAGATAAGTTTAAAATGCAACATTATTATTACCAAAAATTATTACAATTTTTGGTATTTGTAAGATCACTTATTAAAATCAGCCAAGTGCAGCTATAAATTTCAGAATATCAATAAGCACAAAGTCAACCCCCTTTAAGCGAAAAGCAATAATGTTCCCTTTTTTTCTCACTGAACTTCTTGCTCGTCCAAGAAGTTGACGGAGAATGCTGTGGATTCTTGATTGCGATTAGCCTCGATGAATTATAGGTAGGGATTATTGCAATTTGGAATGTTAGAACCAACTTATTTGATTGCATTTCGAGTTACAAAGGATGTTTGCGGTTCAGCTCGCTAGAACGCATTGACTCTGTTAGTCAGTGACTCCCAACTGTCTTATGATGAATATAAAAAAGTCTGTAGTATTAAGTAGCGAATATTCCTAACGAAAAATTCTTTAATCTTGCTGACTGCTGTGGAAATGACGGCAGAATTTGGCGTGACATAAAAAATACTGATGCTGATAAGGCATCGGCTAAGCAATTTTTCAGTGCCAGGCAGTTTTATAACTATTGAATTTTTAAAAAAATGAATCTGTTATATCATCAACGAATGGTACCTTACCGACAGTAGACAGCCCTTCAAACCATGAAGGCAGAAAATCCACTCTAATAACTTAATTAGAAAAGCACCTGACAGGAAATCAGAGATTTTTTGGTTCGATTCCCAATGGAGTAAAGAAGGAGTAGGATCTTTTTTTCAAGAAGTAATTTCAAATTTAAATTGAAAATATTAGTTTCCATCTACTCGTATTAAGACGTTAAGCATTTTCTGTTATTGAAGATTCTTAACTTGATGGATATAGTGGATTTTCTGCCTTCATGGTTCGGAGGGTTTTCGACTGTCGGTAAGGTACCATTCGTTGATGATATAACAGATAACATTTTTAAATAATTACTTGTACCATTAACATCTAGCTAAAAATTGGCGTTATTTTCTTGAATTAACAGTTCTTATTCTGATCCCTCTAATAGCTTAATTGGAAAAGTACCTGACCGCAAATCAGAAGTTTTGTCGTTCAATTTCCAATGGAGTGAAGAAGGAGTAGGATCTTTTTTTCAAGATGTAATTTTAATGTTAATACAGAAAGTTTGTTAAAGCTAAGTAAAATATTAATTGATTTGAGCGTATTTATCTTCCCTTATAATGGTACCAATATGGATTGTTATTGATCACCGAAATCTTATTCTTGTTTGATTGTTCCTCAATTTATAGATAGATGCTTTGAAAATTGGTAAAGCTTTGAAGTATAATCAACTTATAATTTTTCTTAATAATTAGAATTTTATTAAACATTCTGCAGTAATCCAGGGACTCGGTGGTGTCAGGAGAGCATGAATCCAAGAGAAGTGGCACGCGAGCTTATAATTGTCGCTATCGCTCTCTCTTTCGCTCCAACGAGCAGTAACGCCTATGATTGTACATGTAGATAGCGGATAAGGAGGACGGAGGGAAGTTCGCGGCCACGGAATATCAACGAAATGACGAGAAGGCCATAAGAACTAGCCATCAATAATTGGATTGCTCGTTCTTATAGGGTCTGCCGTAACAAATTTACTTTATATTCTTGATTTTTCCTATTTTTACGTTTGTTGAAATTTTTGTTGTTATTCCTGCTAAAATTTTACTTATAGATGTCTGATATGAAATTCGTCATATCCTGTCGGTAAAATGATTTCGCGGTCAACAAATCGTTTCTTATGATTTTTTCATAATTGTTGGCTAGTGTAAGCTTTCTGCTTGTCATGTTCTGGATGTAGGTGAGTCCTGTGTTGATAACTGGTACGTGATTTGGTAAGTGTAATCTCTCTCTTATGCTTTTCTTCGCGAACAATCTTTGAGAACAATACTTTTTTTGAATTTAATGTTCTGTTTTTATTTAATTTTTTATCAGTCCAGATCAATTGTAAAATAGCAAGTCAAGCCTCTATAAGTTCCAACAATATCGTTAATTTAAACTTAAATTTATCTCTCTTATCCCATCTAGCTAGAATTTTTAATTGTGTGTCTATATGCGACCTAAACTACTATTCTTAAACCAACTTAGCGTCTATATACGTAGCGTTCATCTTTTTCGGAGTGCAGTTGCATTTCTACTGGTGTTCCGCTCGTTGAGCAGGTGGAGTCTGTATGCTACGATAATGGAGTTTATCGTCATGTATGGCTGTTACTGCTTTTTTCATTAGCATCTTAGTTGGTCTTTCCGTGGCAATGTTGTGTATGTGGTTAGCCGCGCTTAGCGTGTGCTGGGGTTGACTTTGCTATTCTTGACATTTGGTCATTAATTGGAAAAATGTTGGGAAAAAAACAAGGTACACTTATGTCTTCTCGTTTCTTAAAATTTTGCACCGTCCTCAATGAATGGAGAGCAAGGTGATACAGAATAATTTTATCCTATTCTGACATTAGTTATTAGGCTGTGCACCTGTGACACTGTTTCGGTTTGCTGCATTGTAATTCTTGTTTATGTAGTTCTGCAGTGCCTGCATTTCTTCTAGATTTTGACTATTGTTCTGTAATTTCGACTTCCTTCTTGACTTATGCAGGTTTCCCTTATTGTTCTTCTGTTTTTCTATTTAATTATTAATGTTATGAGTACAATTATTCCAAAGGTTGATCCAGCTATCGCGTGAATTGTCTTTATTTCATGATACTGTTTTTCTTCAAATTCTAATAATTGATTCTCAATTCCTTCTAATGATGTTCCATGCTGAAATTCTTTCTAAAGTACTGGCTGCATTTGTATTACATTTTCTGGTTTATATACTTTTATACTTTGCAAATTCTTGTATCACTGATGATAGTATCCTATATAGGATCTTTCATAGGGTCCTATATAGGTGCATATATAGGTGCCTATATAGCACACTCCCTAATAAAGTATCTAATAGTACCTAATGGTACCTAATGATACTTAATGTCACGTATGGCTCCAGGTATTCCTGGAGGAGCAAAACAAAATTTTGCGCAGCCGTAGGTGAAATATAATACTACTGCGTATCTGGATCGGGCCCCACACAGGAACAGATACATGATCCTATATATGTTTCTATACAGGAATCTATATAGGGCCCTATGTCATTTCCTATAGGTGGCAACTATAGGTGAAACATATAGGTTCCTATGTAGTATCCTATATAGGATCCTATGTAGGTCCCTATATAGGAATTTGCAGTAGGGTATATGTGTGCTTCTTTGTTTATGTTTATAGTTATTCCTGTTAAGGGCATGTGATACTTAGAAAATTGTCGATTTTACCAGTTTTAGGTTCCCCGGATGTTTTTCTAGGATAAGAAATATTTTGCCTTCAAAATCTGGGAAATGATAGCGAACATGCTAACGGACGTCCCCACATAATTTTTTGTGTTTTTTTATCAAAAAATTTTTGATATTGTTAACAACGTGCGCGTATATTTCGAGGTTATGTGTGTTACAATTCACCCGAGCGTTGCTTCCAAGCTACACAATATTTTTGGCCGAAAACTTTGGACTTACAAATAAACATAGTAACTAATCTCCCGGAACTAACCTTGTTTGCAGGCAATCAAAAAAGTTTATTTCATAAATAATTTCCAGATCATCGGAAAAGCAGAGATGAAAAACGACGTAACCTCAAAATAATGAATATGCATAAAATTTTGATTTAGCACAATAAATTTTTTTGTTATTATATCCCTCAAAAAAGAGCCCGGGGACGTCCGTTATGATATTTTATAGCATCTCCGAATTCAGCTTTTAAAAATTTTCATTATCGTGGAGAAAAGCCGGGAAAACTGTATGTATCACACGCCCTTAACATTGTGTCCTTTGTATTCGCAGTAAAGCCTTTTCTTAATTGCAATATTCCAGAATTTGTAAAGTGTTCTCTATTGGTTTTCTTATTGGGACAATGGATGCTGATAAGCCCGGGTGTTATAGTATAGTGCTCGGGTGTTATAGAGCTATAGTATAGCTCGGGTGTTATAGTATATACAGTATAGCCATACTTGAAGAGAAGGTATTTCGAGCCAAAATGAATCTTCATGTAACATAATTCTTATGTTGCAATCTTGTAATGCTGCCAAGGATGGTTTGATTAAAATATTAATTTCAACAAAATTGCTATATGAAGTTATATGTATGTGTCGAGTTGCTACGCAAATAGTGTTATATACGGTTGTTGTGTAAGAATTCAGGTTTTCTTGATCTAACAGATAGAATTTCTGGTTTTGAAGTGATACAGCTATATATGATTTTTCGGAGTAGTATATATGTTGTTCCCGTCATGTTCCCAATAAATCGTTAATGTACTGGATACGGGTGTATTATATATTATTCATAAGATTTTCTTTCCATGAGAGGAATGTCTACAATTATCATTAATCTGTTTGAATGATGTTCTATGTCTGAATTGTCTACTTTGTGTAAATCTTCGTCTTTTATATTTTTACTTGGTATGATTTTTGTAAATTGAGATAGCGTGTCTAATAAATGGTCAAGTTTGGTTTCTATGTGAGCTTTCCATTATCTCATATAGTTGAGATATTGCAAATCTTTTATTTCCTTTTCTTGAATTTTTATATTGTTATTTGTTCTTTCAAATATGAATTGCATTTTCTGTACTTCTCTGGTTCTTGTCTGCAATTCTTTATGTATCTCATCAATCTCTGACTTAACTATATGGGGTTGTTTGTCTTAAATTCTGCTCAAATTATTTTGTCTGTTGTAAAACTCGTTGATCATATCGACACATTCTTCTCAATCGTCTGCTGTTAGGAATCCCACTACTGGTCCTATGATAGATCTTAGAAATCCTCACATCGGTACTCGACGTTTGCTTTTTGGTTTGGGCAAAGATTTATTCTCAGTTCTATGGTACTGAATTTCGGACAATAAGTATTGTCCGAAATTAGATTATAATCTATTCAAATTTTTATATTGGTTTTTTATTTGATGCAGTTTGATGATTACACTGTCGAATTTTACTTCTTCTCTGCAGTCTTTCTTCATTAATATTTCCATGAACTTCACGTAGTTGTCGTGAATATCTTTTTCAATGTCCTTAAGAATGAGATGTTTAGTAAAATTTTCACTGTCCAAAAATATGATTATCCTCCAATAGCCGTATTGTGAAATTAAATGTTTAGCTACGGTGTGAGCTATTGTTGTCGCTGTTATATCTGACTTAGGTGCTACGATAAAATATCGTGATAAATTGTCTTGGATTGCAAGAATATGTCGATCTCCATCTGGAGTTATTGGCAATGGTCCCACAGTTTCGAGTGATACTTTATCGAAAGTGCCAAAAAGAGACGTTTAGTGAAATTTCCAATGTCCAAAAATATGATTATCCTCCAATAGCTTGTTGAATTCCCGTGTGTTGAGAATTAACTAGGGAAAGAATTTAATTACGCGGAAGGGGGAGGGGGGTAAGTACGTGAGATTACCATGCTTGTAAGAATGTAGGTCCATACACTAAATATAGCCACCAGATATTTAGAGTTAGAGGATACTCGAGGGGTGGGGGGGAGAGGAAAGATCGGAAACCAAGGAGTAACACTTTTATTTATTTTATAGTGGGCCTTGGGCCCGAGTAAGACTGCCCTGAGGAGTCGAACGACGAGGTGAAAGAGATCAACCGGTCGGGTGACACTCGGCGTCATTATGGTACTAGCGGAGTAGCCCCTCCCTTAGTACGAACACGGTGGAAATCTGTCAAGAGCAACTTTTATTTATTAGAGAGCGGAATTTGACATCAGGAATTTGGTTTAGAAACGGAGATTGCGGCAGGACGGATGGCTTGGAGCTGGCGGTGAGTGGGACGGTCGAGAAGGAGAGGGTGAGAAGATTTCCGGAGAGGAACCGATAGGTATGAAGAGCAAATCGTCGTCGGTATCTTGGTTGCGTCTGGACGATTCTCCCAAAGCTGGCGGTAGGTTGACGGCAGCCAGCGGTGTTCTAGTATAAAACGGTGTGTTGTTCTAAGGGTCCCTGGGCGAACACCACTTTCCTGGGGTAGGTGGTGGTCCGTTGAGGGTTGGCGTGACTGGTTAAAGGAGGTCGCGCGCGAGATTGGGTGTTACGGGACGCGAAACTGGGGGTTTCGTACGAGGCCGAAAGAGGGCTGTGGACGCGGGAAGACTAATCTGCGGCACCTTCGATATGGGTGAAGGCAGAGGGGGTGCGGATGCAGAGGTACAACACTTGGAAACGACCGGCAGTGGCGAAGCGCGAGAGGTCGTGGCGATTGCTGAGGCCGGATGGACGGAAACCTATGTGCCTTATCATTCGCGGTACGTAAGGCCTACCCTGTCTCGATTTTCGTGGGTCGAAGGTACCGGAAGGACCGCGTCGAATTTGTAATAACAAGAAAGCGCCACGGGGAAGTAAATCGGGGCGTCTCAGATTGTAGAAATAGGCTTCCCGGCGGGCATCAGCTTCCTGTCTTGCGCGGCGATCGCGGGTGGTTTTGCCGGCTCGTTTCCGGTGGACGACGTTGTTGGGCATGAAGCAGGAATTTAAGAGAAAACTACAGTTGACAAATAAGGTTATCTC
>NC_046665.1:8550271-8558998 GCF_010883055.1 Belonocnema kinseyi | reverse complement strand
GCGAAACGAGCAACCAAGCAGGGTACAGGCCTTAGGACCGAACGAGAAGAGTGGCACAAAAAACACTAAAAGCAGGCACAAAAAAAAGATAAGAAAAAAAAACACGCGGAAAGGAAGAATGTAAACAGAATTAAATCAAGTAAATGGAAAGGAAACACTAAACACGGCTTGCAAAAAGAAGTCAGAAAACGAAATGTGTAAGAAAGCTATTTATTTGCTGCTACAATAATACACTGACGTCGCGTCACGGTGCTCTCTGGAAAAACTATCGCACGGAAAAATAGTCGTGGGGTAACAATTTAGGAAACGTCTGAATCTTTCAGCTTCTCGGAAGCGTCTGTCTTGACCCGTTTTCTCACTGCACGCAGGCAGCTTGAGTCCCTCTTGCCAACCACTTGGAGAGTCGTGGAGAGGCCAGGGGTTCTGATTGGCTGTCACCGAAAAGGCCGAATTTCCCGCGAGGAGTGGGACAGCCACGACCGCCTCCCACCGAATTTCCAAGCATCAGGCCAGAATTTCGTAAAGACTAAAATTCGAATTTAAAATTTAACTTATACAATTATCACTTATTTCTAATAAACCATTATTTTAATTGAACAATAATTATTATAATACCTAGAATAATGATCAATGAAAATTGATTAAAAGTTAATACAGTTAAAATTAGTTTAAAGAAAGTACAATTTTCAATTAGTTCTAACTAAATTGAATATAATTAATTTAAATATGAATTATTATTGGCATAATAATAACAATAATAATAAAGAAAAAGAAAAGGTTTGTTCTTTAACAAGATATGAAACAAGGCAAACGTTAATTGTCGAAATTATACTGGTATTCGTGATTGATCTTAAAGGCCGCTGGGAATAAAAATGATAATTAACACAATAATTATGATTGTTATTATTCCAGCGATATGCTTTAAAGATTCTGTAATTTTCCATTTAATTATATAATTTTCAGTCCCTATTTATGTTGTTATTATTATTACGTATATTTTTATTATTAATCATAAGATAATTTACTATTATAAATTCAAGCAAAAAAAAGGAAATTATAAAAGCCTAATGTCATCTTATTAAGGAACATAGTTATTATGATTAATTTAAAAATATTTCAAAGAGTAAGCAATCCTCGGGTTATGTCATTGCACTTCGTTAATTAACACATACTTCTTCAGTATGAAGCCCAATCAAAAGTTCCTGATAATAAAGAGTTTCGATTTCAAATTGAAATTCGACAAACTTGATCAGGGTTTGAAGAAGAAGATTCGAAACCGAAACTTGAGAGGTGTTTCTACGCGGCCCATTAGATTGACAGAGAGGTCGAGGGAGCGGTGACTGAAAATGAGTTAGTGAGAAGGAAGAGAGTTGCACCAGAGCGTGCGAGAGAAAAGAGAGTTGGGCTGCATAGGTCCCTTGCGGATGAGCGTTGTGTCTGCTCGGCCCCTTGGGAGTTTTCATCCGCCTAAAACTGGTTTGGGGAAAAGCGAAAGTGGCCTAACGGAAAAATGACTCATCTCGGGTAAACAAGCTCGTCTTGAAACACCATGGGAACGACAATTTGCAGCGCACGTCGTCCTTCAAAATTTCTAAATGATATTTTAAGTGAGTTCTCAACGCTTACGAATCGTCGATCCTTGGTGGTTCTCAACTAGGCCGGTGGCCTACAACAAGCTTTAGGTCAGTCGTATGGGTTCCAGTTTCTAGTAAAGCAATCCGAAGTTTTATTTGAAGGGTTGAATCTCGTACTGCATGGAGCATCCCGGGAATAGGAGAATCAGGAAAAATATTATTAACTTCGTTTGTGTGTATCCTAAAGAGTCACTGGGCAGCTCCATTTGTATTTATCTAGAAGGAGAGTTACGTTAATAGTGTTTATAATGTTTGTTTTAATTTTGTTTGTTTTAAGAAAAAAAGAAAGAATAGGGCCAACCTCCAATTCCTCTTATTTTCTTTAGTTATTCTTTCATCTTTATTTCTATTTTCGTGCAGATGTTATGAAAAGAGGGGATGAGAAGGCAACCTCCAAAGCTTCTTTTTTCTCTTTTTGTCTTGTTTATTTTTCTCTTTTCATATCATCATTACAGTATTCTACATTCAATTATTAATGCCATTAGTTATTTATAATATTGTTGTTGTATTTTTTATGTAATTAATTCCTACAAGTAATGGAGAAACTTTTCTATTTCTATTCTGTGTTAGGGATGGGATCGCAACAATCTTCTGAAAACTTATGATCTATTTCTACTGGCTTCTTGTTTCTCTTAATCTGTTTGGATCAAACTGGCATGGTATCTCTCGGCAAGTAAGAAAACTCGCAACAATATTCCCATTTATACAATTTAATTATTAATAAAGAATCTTCCGCCGGAAAAAATATGTATTCTATTGTTTGTTCTAGCGATTGTTGCTTTTTCGCTACAGAAATAAACATTTTCTAATTTTTTTAAAAATTGTCTGGCTGCTGCGTTTTCTGCTGCGTTTATTTTGGTTTCTCCATCACTTGTGTGAATGAGTAAATTTCCATGTTTAGAATAGGGATATTCTGCAGATAACTCTTCTAGCTGTCTTTTTGGAAACTCTAGATCCTTTATCACGCCCTTGGGACGAATTATAGCTTGGTTTATCTGATTAATTGCTGCTTGAGTTTGAATTTATATTGCTGCTTTGTTCCTGGTGTTAAGGTTACTCATGGGCAACCTTGAGTTTATCTCGTTCTTTTTTAATCGCTTTTTCTCTATTGCTTCAAAAATTGCGGTGTTCTTGTCTTGTATTCCCGTATTTGTGTAAGATCAATGGCTTTTACTATCAAATTTGTTAGTTATTGTTTCAGTTTTTACGTATACCTTGTCTCTTACTTTCGCAGCAAAAAGGGTTTAGTTTTCTGTCATAGAGTTGTTCAAATCTGTATTTAGCATCAATTCAATTTCCGGTAGCTATGTTTTTGATTTCTATTAATCGCTTGATTAATTATTTTAAATAGGACCTATAAGTTTCCAATTTTTCATGTGACGGAAAAGAGCTACGTGCACGCGATATTCTTCAGAATATTAACTAAAATGGTGTGAATTTAGTTGCTTCATGAATTGTTGTATCATAAGAAAACATGGCTAAGGGTAATAACCTATCCCAATTATCATAATAGTCCGCGTATGACCGTATATAGTCGATTAATACTGTATGACTTATTTCTAACGATCCGTTTGATTGGGGCCTATAGCCTGAAGTGGTTATTTTGCTGATTCCGAATATTTTTGATAGTTTTCTCAGAAGCTTTTCTATGAAAGCACTTCCTCAGTCAATTAGTATAGCTTCTGGTGCGCCATATTGTGAAATTAAATTTCTAGCGACGGCGTGAGCTATTGTTCTCTCGGTTATACTTGGCATAGGTGCTGCGATAAATTATTGTGATAAATTGTCTTTGATTGAGTGCAGAAACTTGTTCTTTTATTCCGGGCCACATAAATCTTCCTCTGATTCTCCCATAGGTTTTGTTAACACCCTTATGTCCTTCTATTTTACTTCGATGGTTTTCGATTTTCATTTAATTTTGATCTTCTTCTGGAGGTAAAATTGTTTGTACACTATCTTTCGGGGGTGTATAATTCTCGTCAGTCGAATATTCGTCCAATTCATTCCCTGGAAGTTGATAATATTCGAAGGGAATTAGTTTTTGAGGGTTAATTTCTACTTCTATGTCCTCTTCTGTGGTATTTATCGCGTAAATATGACAATTTCCTTGGGATCTTGTCACTACAGCTTCTCCCATTAACAACCTTTTTTCTGATTTGATTAATGGTGAGTATCCCTCTTTTACTTCGTCATTGGCTATTTTTACGGGGATCACTTGTCCCGATCTTGCTTTTACGCGTGATTTTCCTACTATTGTTTCCTTGTAATTCTTGTTCTAAGATTCCATCTTTACTGATATGAAAATCTGGTGAAACTACGTTAAACATGATTGTGGACTCTTTCAAGGTTAGTTTGTTGAGATTTTATTTATGACTGAGTTTGGTGTGGAAGATTTGTATGGCGTCATTAAAATTCTTACCCTCGTTCGACACTCGTCCTTGGTATCGCCCGTCGCTGCGGCTAAATGGCGAGTAGAAATGTAGCTTAAAGTCTCCTTGTGTCTAGAGACAGGATATTGAGTGCGAGTTGGAGTATATGGTCCTCCAGAAAAGTAGATGAATAAGAACGCTTTATTATTCTAGGGGTGTAAGGCTTTGCTTCTGAACTTGTATACAAGTCCGGAGTGGTTACAAAACGAAAATGAGAACTGAGACTGCGGTTTCTTGATCCTGAATTGAGGTTTGAGGATATCTTGATTCATGATAGGAATTTACGGGACAATTAGGGTTCAATTGATGCCTAGCTTCGTGCTCGAGTGCAACTTTCAATTCTGCATCTAAATTTTCGGGGCTTCTTCCTTCTACCAAGCCGGCTTTGTTACGAGGTAAACAAAGTTTTCTTGTGTCTTGGAGACAAGGTGATGATTATGTCCAGCAGACGTTCAAAAATTCATTACAATGTAAACGAAAGGTCCGTCTATAATTGCGCTTTGATTACTGACTGACAGTTGCGTACATCGTTTTGCCAACCTGACATAATCAGCACTCTGGTCGCCTATTTGCATGTGATGGTACAGCTGATGTGGTGGCGCCGGTGGGATTGTCACTTCCGTTTGAATTGAGTGCTTTTATTAACAATTTAATCTCAGTGTAGTGTCAAGATAACTAATTTCATCAAGTTAGGTGTTGGTATTCTTCGCGTGCTCGCAAGCTCAGCCATCTTTAATAAACCTACTAATTACCCTGAATTAACGTTGTCTATACTCTTTGTAGCAAGATTGTACAAGTGAAGGGATTAAAACGACGCTATCATCAATCAATAATCGCGTTCAAGATCGTTTCCGCGATACTAACATTTAAAATTAAAATTAGTTTAAAATTTCATTATCTAAACACTCAAAATTGTACAAATAATCCACAACAGTGTGAAAATTCCAAGCAAAAGGGAAAAAGGGGTATACGCTAATTAATTTGTAAAATCTTAACCCTTTTTCAATTTTAATCTCTCCTTTGGGTCGTAATAAATTCCAAAATGTGAATTACTGCAATGCTTCAGGCTATTCACACTGTGGAATGAAGACAAGCTACAGTACATCACACCTTCTAACTTCCTTTATAATTCGACATTAAGCGAATAATGTGTTAACCTTTTTTATCTTTTTATACTCAACGAAGGCAGTCGGTCGCTAAGTTATAGGTACGCGTTTTCGATCGGACCGTTTACTTACATTTTAGGAACGCGCTTAATCAATTCATCATAAATAAAGATGCAGCAATGCATTATAGTAACTAATAAAAGTTACCCATACATGTTTTAAAAATCTGGTAGGTAATTTTATCGTAATAACTCCTCGAGAAAATACATAGATGAAATTATTCTAACTTTCGTGGTCATTTCATGTATTAGTTGCAACGGTATAACCTTTACTGCTTATTCTATAAAACGATGAACGCAACTGTCAGTCAGTAATCATAGCGTGATTATAGTCAGACTATTTGCTTACAAAGTAATGAATGTTTGAACGTTTGTTACACATAATCATCATCTTGTCTCTGACACAAAAGGAAACTTTGGAAACAAATGATCCACTTCAAAATTCAATTCAATTTTTAGAAAAAGTGGGGGTAGGATGTAATTTATCTCGAATAAAGTGCAGGTAGACTGTTATATATCTCCGATAAAACGTTAGTGGGACAACAGCCCAATATCAAGTTCCACCATCGTCAATAAAAAAATTAAAATCACTCTTGAAAAAAACGCCTTACTTGTACTCCTTGTAGCAGGATTGAGTAAGTTAAGGCTTCAAAATAGAGTCAAAATAAATTATGAAAAATCAATGCGGAAATAGGAGAGAAATATATAGGACGCAAAAGATAAAAAAGATAGCAAAAAACGAGAAGAAAATTGAGTAAGAAATAAGAAAGTTGGAAAAGGAAGCGGCGTTAGTAACGAAAATTGGCGCGCGAAGTAAGAACCAGCGATGTCACCCAAATAACCCTAGCACTTTCCGTCCATAGTAGATATTCCCGCTCCGTTGTCAGCTCACGCGCAACCCCACTGTAGTAAAAACCGAGACGCTCACCTGAGTGAATGTGCCGGTTTTTAGTCAGCCCATAAAACCTCCGAGGTAGTCTGTAAAGAGGAGAAAACAAATAGATAGAATCGAATGCGTTTAAGATCTGGAAAAATAAATGTTATTTCGGCAATGGCAAATCCAGTATAAAAGGTTAAAGATAGAAGGTAAAATAATGTAATTCCGGAAATTATACTTGAAGAAAATAACGTGCAAGAAAATGCGAACAATTTAGAAAAAGTAAATATGGATATTCAATCAGTCGGAAACAAAAATACAAACGAAGAATTAGCAAGAAAGTTGAATTTATAATCGGTAACGGTTAGGAGAGAATTAGAATTGGGCAAGGTAAAGCCAATTCAAGTGACAGGTACATTCCAAAGAACGAAAAGACCAACACAAATGCAGACAGAAAGTTCCCCAAACTAATAAACAGACAAAACCGTACCCCAGATAGACGTGAAATTGGTATACTGTCTCCCAATACCGAGAATATTTTAGGTAATTGGAGAATAGAAGACCAAAATAGTATGAGTTTAGAATATCAAGAATTAGAAACGAGTAGAATAGATAGAGAAATTGAGAACAAGAGAAAAAAACTCGAAAAATTAGAAAGAGACGGAGAACGATTAGAATCAAGTAGGATAGAACGAGAAGAAACACTTAGAAAGGCGAAAGAAAGAATAGAGGAAGAGCAGAGAAAGCAAGATTAGGTCGCGAAAGAATACGGATAGAAATAGAAAAGCCAGAAAGAGAAAACGCGAAAATTTATAATGAAACTTTTGAAATCGATTCGTTTTTAAAAAGTTATAATTAACTTTAGAATGGTGAAGAAGAATGATTTAATGTTAAGGAGAACAAAAGCGATAAAATGAAAATAACAGAACTTTCAGAAGAAATTATAAAATGGATAGAATTGTAATTACAAATGAAAATTTATTCAATCAAAGTAATAAGTCTCGAAATATATAAAATATGGTTCATTTTAAAGAAACCGAATTTGATTTTAATGAGCAAAGGCACTCGTTATCAGGTGCAAGAAAAAGAATAACAATACATAGGGGTAGCGGTCAAGGGGACGGATACTCATTACCGAGACCGGTACACAGGCAATCAATAATCAGAAAGTCAAGTATGCCTCAAGTCTAAAATGAAAGACAAAATAGAATGCATAGAATTAGAGGAACAGATGGGGAAAGAGAAGAAGCGAATGAAAATAATATGAATGAAATTCCAGCAACCCTGTTTCCATACGGAATGATTCAAACTCCTTTTCAAATTATGTCAAATTGGCTCATTAAATTTAAAAACAACACAGAAAATAGTCCAACTTATTTTTTAAATAATTTGATAAGATTTACGAAAGGCTATAAAATTAACGAACAAGACATTTTAAAAAATTTATAGAAAGACCAATTTATAGAAGATTTTAAAGAAACTTATTTAAGTGAGAGATATACGGAAATAATCCAAAATAAAAGAAAATTTTGTTACCAGAAGAAAGACCAAGTTATTCGTGCTTTTGTAACGGAAATTAAACAATTATTTGAAAAATTAATGCCACGATCAAGTCTGGAATGGCAATTAAGAAAAACGTATGAAAATTTAAGAATTAAATATAAAGTTTACATCTCAAGAAATGCTTTTTCAAATTTTTCAGGATTAGAAATTTTAGGGCGAGAATGGGAAACAGAATTGGCAAAATCAAAAATTAGAGGTCAACAACTAAGTATTTTAGATAAAGATAACGTTAAATTTGATAATAATAAAAAAGATACAGAAATTAATCAGAGCCAAAATAATATTAAAAACGAAAATCAAAATAGAAATCAACAACAAAACTATGAATAAAATCAACAAAGACAATTTAGGCTGAGGTATCTAAACCAACAAAACATGCAACAGCACAAACCAAGATTTGGAAATAGAAATTAAAAAAATTTTAATCTAAGATTTCAAAATAATAATAATGCAAATTTTACCAATAATCAAAGATACCCAGGTAATTAGAGGTTTATACATAATAACAGTAATTTCAGAAATAAAAACAATACTGGCCAAGTATTATTGAATGCAATGAGTCAGCTGCAAGGGAACAGACAGACACGACAAACGAGTAATTCTCCGCAAATACCAGCGCTTTTATATAATGCCGAAGAGAATAATATTAAGTCAGAAGATAAAAAAGAAAATAAAGTACAAAATAAAAATTCAGAAAGTTCAAATAACGAAAATTTTAGGGAGAACAGAAAGGGTGAAGTGCATCTAAGTCGACAGGATTTTATGGATCCAAATTTAGGAAACCAAAAGTTAAATTAAAATCGCGAGAACCGATTACATGCAACAATTGCGGGAAAATAGATCATTTTCGACGTGATGGTATAGTTTAAATCAGAGAAATGCAAGTGGTCGCTATTAAAGACGGAAAATAGCAGACAAAGCCAGAGACCGCCAGAATTACTTGACAGACACAAACGACTCGGACGAAACAAGATTTCACCTTAGGATAGATTTTAAAGATCATAAATTCAGAGTGTTAGTTTATACCGGTGCAAATCACACACACACACACACATATAT
>NC_046665.1:8527697-8550171 GCF_010883055.1 Belonocnema kinseyi | reverse complement strand
GGTAAAAAATTTATAAGAACAATTAAAGACTTAGATTACGAAATTAAAAAACCAATAAGTGACACATTGATGGTTGCAAATGGACAAAAAACTGAAAATCACGTAACAAGTTATAGTTCCAATCAAAGTAGATCATACGGAAAAATACTTATGATTCAGGCTGGTACCAGATTTAAGATCGATAGGAATAGTAGGTACCAATATGATAGAAAGATTAGGTTTAAAAATGGATTATAAGAAAAAGATTTGGTGGTAACCTGAATCACTAAATAATAAGTATGCTGTAGAAGCAAAAGTAAATAAAATGCAGGGACCTATAATTAAAGAGATGGAAAGGAATAGGAAAAGCGAGAAAAATAAATTGAAATTCGGAACGAAGGTCAGCCTGCGAAACGACATGTGAGAGAAAGGGATAGATTTGATACCGAGCGAAGCCTCTTCTCCCGTTTCGCCATACACCCCACCCCAAGCCCTCCTTATAGGTGATGCACTAGACTCGATCCCGCCAGCACCCCAGCCAGCACAGAGTGTACGGGGGCATGTTTCCCCACACCCTAAATCCTACAAGGCGAGCGACGCAACACTGGAATGTGCCATCGTGGGCGTCCAGAGATTAGATGAGCAGGCTGGTTATAACAGAGCGAGCGATAAGAAAACAAATAAGGATAGAAATAAAATAAATACGAATGTATGCATGAAAAATAAAGATAGAAAATTAGAGATAGAATTTAAAAGGGACATTGGAATGCAATGAAAATCAAAAGAGTTTTAAATTGCACATGGGAATCGATAAAAAGGAGGGAAAAAGTGATTCGATAATAGAAAAATTATTCGCAATTAGAAAAAGTAATTGGTATAATTTTAGGAATAATACGGTAATTAAAAATAATATATAGTGGAATTGAATGAAACACAAAAAGTGCAATTAGAGATGTAGATCCATAAAATAGATGTATAAGGACATGAATCCATTAAGCAAAGATACTATCATGTATCAAAAAAAATTAGAGGGTTTATGTACGAGAAAGTAGATAGACTATTAGAAGAAAACATAATAGAACCATTGAATAGCGATTGGTTAAATCCGATTGTAATGATAAAAAAAACCTAATGGAAAATATAGATTGTGTTTAGATTTTTAAAAAGTAAATAAAATCATTAAAAAATACTTATACCCAATTCCAATAATGTCTGAAATATTAGACACACTGAAATCAACAAAATAGATGTCTAAAATCTATCTTAGTTCAGCATATCATCAGATACCACTGGACGAAGAATCAAAACCATTTACTGCTTTTATTGTTCCGGACAAAGGAATGTATTAATTTAAAAGGATGTCATTTGGTTTGACGAATGCTTCTGCATCATTCATTGGCCTGCCCTGATTTTGGAAGTCCATTTTGACTTGAAACCGATGCTAGCGATATAGGGTTAAGAGCTGTTTTAACACAAACAATAAACGGCGAAAATTATGTAATAGCTTTTGCAAGTAGAGGTCTGAATGGAGCAGAACGTAAATATTTTGCTTAATTGAAATGGTTGCACCATTTAAAAAATCCAACAGGTAGATTAGCAAGATGGGCTTTAGAATTATTAGAGTACGATTATGAAATCATGCACAGAAAGGGAGGTTTAAACCATGTCCCAGATGCGTTATCAAGATCAAATGAAATAAAAGTTTCTAGTATTTTATTAAACGTTGTAGAAAATAAAGAAAAATATTTTTAAGAAATCGAGTATAATTGGTATACAAGTAAAATCATACAGGTTAAAAATAAGTCAGAAGAAAATCAAAATTGGAGAATGTGCGATACTCAATTTACACGTTTAGAGCAAAAGCGAATTAAAAAAAAAACGTGCGAAAAACCGAAGTAAAAATACGCGAGAGCAAAAACGAACTAAGAATTAGCGAGAGGTAAAACGATACAAGAATGAAGGGAGTAGATTTCCCCACTTTTTTTCTGTGAAGACCAGCTTCGTTAAAAGCCGAAAATGCGCGAATACGAACCCCAGCTCGCCTGACTTCATGAATGACGATCTAATCAGCTGCTCCTCAAATTTATTCTGGTTTTGAAATCCTGAGTTACCATAAAATCATAACATTTGTTGCGAAAAGGAAAATATTTCCACCATATAATTGAATTTTTTACTAAAATGATACATTTTTAACGGAAAATGAAATGTTTAATCTTTATCTAATCAAATCATATTATATCAACAGAAAAGAATTTGTACTAAACAGGTAGATTTTTAACGAAAGAAATGAATTCTTAATTAAAATAGATTAACTTTAACCAAGAAGAATACATTTCTACCAAAAAAATATAAATTTTTAATTGAGAAAGGTCAATTTCCTTGAAAAAAAAACAAATTTTTTGATTAAAAAAATACATTTTCAACCAAAATTTTCCGTGCCTTATGTGGCATTGACGCAAAATGCGTCAATCTTCTTTTTTCCTATATAACTTACTCCGATTTTACATTCAAGTCTTACTAGGGGGTTTTGGGGTCGCTGAATCCGAATCTGAAGTCAGAATTCAAAAATTAAAAATGGCGGATCCAATATGGTGGGCGAAAATACAAAAAAAAAACGGCTCGATTTGGATCAATCTCGGTACTTACGGGTTTTGGGATAGCTGAATCAGAATTTTGACTTCACTTTCGGGTTCAGCGGCCCCAAAAACGGTTTTTTGTATTTTTGTCCGCCATATTGGATCCGCCATTTTGGATTTCAGAATTTTCACTACATATTCGGATTCAGCGACCCAAAAACACCTAGGATACAAATTTTCCTTCCATTTTGGGCACTTTTTGTAGACTTCTTTCTGCCAACGAAGGGGTTAAGCAAAAAAATCCAACACAATAGTTCAATCTTTAACGAAAAAATATACCAAATTTCAACTAGAAAAGATAAATTTTAAATAAAAAATGATACAGTTTTAATTGCAGTATTAAAAAATGTTTTTTCAACCAAAAGGAATGGAATTTTCAATAAAGGTGTTAAATGATCAACCAAAAGAATGAATTTTTTACCAAAATAGATGAATTTTCAAACAAGAAGAATAATTTTCTACTAAAAAATAAGAATTTTCAACTGAAAAAGAATAAAGAAAATTGTCAAATTTTCAACTTAAAAATGAATATTAAAACTAAAAAAATAAGTATTTAACCAAAAATGTAATTGTTACATTTTTAGTTTAAAATTTTTTAATTTTCTACGGAAATAATGAGTTTTCAACTTAAAATTCGAGAATTTAGTTTTGAACAAAAATAAAAAAATCGATTTCTAACTGACGAACATTTTTTTTAACAAAAACATAATGATTTTTTCCTAAAAGTGACAAAATCGAAAAATCAATATATTTTAGTTTTTGTGGATATGTTTACAAAATGGGTAGAAATAATCCCAGTGAAACATAAATTATCGTCAACAATTGAAAAAGAATTTCATAAACGTATAATCTCGAAATAGCGAACGCCTAGAATATTATTTACAGACAACGGGAAAGAATACGCAAACAAATCTAGAATTAATTCAACAAAAACATTCGGTATTATAAATTCGAAAACTCATAAATATCATGCACAGGCAAATCTAACTGAAAGGTGCAATAGGTCAGTTAAAACGGCAATTAAGGCATAATTAGAAAAGGACAATAAGACATGAGATGAAAATGTAGATGATTTGCAATTTGCTTTAAATACAATTAAACATTCTTCTACAAGTGCCACACCAGTTTGTTTAAATTTTGGTAGAGAGCTCCAACCCATGCAAGCGTTGAATGAAGATTTAGACAAAAAGAGCGAAATTGAATTTTTAAAATCAGAAAAATGGGCAGATAAAATTCAAACATTGAAAATTATGAAAGAAAGGGTAATTAAAAATTTAGATACCGCAAATGAAACGCAATTTATGTATTAAAATCTTAGACATAGGGCTATAAGTTTTTAAATTGGCGAACAAGTTATAAAAAGCAATAAAACATTGTCAAATAAAGGGGAAGGAATAGCTCATAAATTGAATGAAAATTTCGAAAGACCCTTTTTCATTAATGCGAAAATTTCACCAGCAATGTACGAAATAAAAACAAAGAATGGGAAATCACTAGTTCACTGGAATGTAAAAGATATTTAAAAATCTAATAATAAAAAAATACAGTAAAATTTGAAGTTTTTTTATGGAATGGCATACATGTTTATGATTTGATTTTTACATCACTGACAAAAACCAAAAATATGACACAAACACGTGCAGCTAGAAAAACGAGACAAAACAGAAAAATATTGTATTTTATAGGAAATTGTTTCAAGTTAAAAATTCTCTAACACACTCATGTCCACTTCTGAGATGCTCCAGCTGTAAACAACAATTTATAGCTAAGGAGTCTATTGCTCATAAAAGTCTAGAGGTGCCAACAAGGAATCAAACTTCAATAAATGAAACTCCGGAGGAAAAAAGGATAAGAAGAGAAGAGAACAGAAAAAGGAGAGAGAAGACTGAAGAGAGAAAGCAAAAAGAAATTAATAAGATTCTTCAATGAAAATTGTTGGTGAAGAGAGTGAAGATGTTTGACGAATTTGGATCAGGAAGAGGAGATTCAATAATTTAAAAACTTGCAGAGGAAAAACGAATTGTTTATAATATGCCTACAATGGGAGAGATAAGCAAGGGATTAAAAGAGAAAAACGAAAAGATGATGAGGAATGGAGAAAAAAAGATGAAGAAGCAGCAAAATTAGAAGAAATACTCAAAAAAAAATCCAACAAGACAAAAAAAGGGAAGAAAAAAAAAAGAAATGTAGAAGCTACTAAAATATAGACTGGAAAGATATATAAAGGATGTGACAAGGATGAGACGAGAAGAACAGTTAGAGAAAGAGAGAATAAGAAGAAAGGTAGAACAGCAGGAGAAAGTAAGAAGAAGGAAGGAAATAACTCTTTATATACATCACAGATATAAATAATCTTTGGAATCTAAGTTAATAATTTGCTTGAATTTCGATCTAAAGAAATAGCTTTTACAAGAATACAAACAGTTTTTTCTAATAAAAATAAATATGGCTATAAGAGGCCAAGATTGATTTCTAATTAAAAATAAAAGTAAAGTTTATATATACGTTAATCTACAAAATAAATAGAGCATAACGTGAGTTATGCTATGTATGCTATGTATGTAGTTATGTTATGTGTCATAGAATTTTGAATTTTGACTCCATGGCAGTAAATGGTAAAAATTAAAAATTCTTATTGGACATATGTTTTTTGTTTGTTTAAAATTAAAATACATATTTTTTAAATTCGCTGTATTGAAAATTGAAGTATTTAACAAGAAAAAATTTTGGTTCAAACTTTAACTATTCTACTTACTTTTTATTGGTTTAAGATTAATCTTCTTAGTTGAGAATAATTTTTTTATAGAATATTTAACTATTTCATGAAAATTTGTCGTTTTTATAAGTAGTTTATAAATATTAGGAAATCTTTTAAACTTCTAAAATATTTTAATTACTTCAACATTTATAAATTCTTCAACACCCCAATTTTTCTTATAATTTTTGAGTCCTACAAAATTAAAAAATTTCCTAAGATATTTTGGATTTTTTCTCAGCTTTTTTAGAAATATTTTTAAATTTTCTCTGACATTTTATTTTAAAAACGAGAAATCCTTTCAAATTTTCATATGAATCTGAAGAATATTCTTTTATTAAAACCTTTTAAAACGAGGCGGGCGGGATGTTAATAATTTATTTGATGTTCTTGTCTTTCTTTTGAGTAACCTTTGGACTACATTGTTGACAGAATGGTTTTCACTCAATGCTAATTCTTCTTGAAATTTTCCGTCTGTTTTAAGTTTTCGGCCGTACCTCTTAGTTTGTAGTCGGTACTCACTTAGTAGCGTAATGTCTCTTTCTTGATCAGGCTCAGACCTTTTTTCCTGTGAGTTCAGTGTCAACCAAGGTTCGGACGAGTGTAGTCATTGCGTATTTTGGACCTGTTTATGTGAATAAAGTTTGCTATTCGAGACCATTTCATATTTTGTAACTTCAACTTAAAGTCTGTATTTCCTTTTCTTTCGGTTTTCGCAAAGTGATTTTCCCGACTCGATCGTCTTCTGGTGTTGTGGAAAGTGACGAGTCGGATGACGTATGACTTCCGGTTGCGTCGGGATCGATCGTTGATGAACGATCGTGGCCGTAGCTTCCGAAGACTATATCTTTTTTAATTTTCCCAAACAACTGAAACCTTTTTTTGGTGCAAAGTGCTTGTTGGATTCGACTCGATGAAGCCTGATATGGATTACTTTAACCGGACCGGATGTGACTCCTTCCCTGCCCTACGCCAGTCCGCGTGTAATTAAGTAACAGGCCACTCAAAATTTGAAATGACTTTTGAGAGATCCAATTGACAAAATCGGAGATCAGTTTAAATAGATAATATATATGTCAAAAAAGACTTGCGGAAAAGTGTTTCTTGTGACCTTGGAAAGGTAAAAAATTAAGGTCAAATGTGTGATAAATGAACAGATGCTTTTTTCTCAATTTTCTTGGTTTTTTGGAATATAAAAACGTTCAAGATACTTCACAAAAGTCGATGAAATGTTAAAGTGTACATAACCTTCACCACCATGACCTTCAGGTCAATTTTCAAAGTCACTTGAAGCTCAAGACAATTTTTCCAAGATTGAACACGCAGGCAGTAACAATCATTACGGATAAGATGTAAAGACTGTGATTATGTAATAACAAAAGCAACAGTCTTGTCAATGTCACTTCTCTGTGACTAGTTACAAAAAAAAGACATTTTGTCCTTACTTTTAGCGTTACCCACAAAAAACGGCGTGGAGGTAGTAAGTTCTGTTTCCTTTGGGATGCTTTCTTGTGAGTTCCTCTTGCCCCTCAAGTTTCGGGTGGTTGATTAGCGTGAATCCCCTTGCCTCTCACCATTGCTGCCAGTGTTACAATCAGCCACGGAATAATTGCTCGAAGTGCTTTCCATTGGTTTCAAGACACAAACGTAGACGTCTTTCAGAACCGTCCATAATTTTTAGCAAAGTTTCTCGAGAAATGGCTACGCCAGTTGCCCGAATCCTTTCCATCAAATTTTCTCTTGTTGTGGGTCGCTGAGCAAAAACTACATTTTAAATATAACCCCATAGAAAGAAATCAGGTGATGTTAGATCTGGTGAGCAGGGGAGCCATTTGAATGAACCTCCTCGTCCACTCCATCTCTCATTCAAATTTAAGTCCAAAAACTCACGTACGATGAATGCAACCTATGGCGAAGCACTATCTTGTTGGAGCTACATTCTTTGTCTTGTTGCTAAGTCAACGTTCTCTAATAGTCCAGGTAAATGGTCCCTTAACAGCTCTAAGTAAGTGTGTCTGTCAACGTTTCCGTAAAAAAAAGTAAGCTCTAATTAAATAGCCATTTACTATTCCGCACCTCACCATAACACTCCATCGATTTTGATGATCCATTGGTCTGTACCAGTAAGGATTTTCGTCCGATCAATAATGATAGTTATGTCTATTGAGCTGTCCGTCAATTTAGAATTTACTTCCATCTGAGAAAAGTATATATTGAAAGAAACTAGGCTCATTCTGTACCATTTGCAAAGCCTATTGACAAAATTTAATACGCGCTAAAATATGATGGGGCCTTAAGGCTTGCGTTAGAGTAATATGGTAAGCATAATATTTCAGAGATCTTAAAATTCGTGATACTATACTCTGTAGTATACCTATCTCTCTTTCAATTTGTCGAGTACTGATTTGTGGATCAACATGAACAGCTACTAGAACAGTTACAGCTCGTGCATCATTTTCGTTGTACTCATGATGTCGGCGTTCACGAACAAGAATCCCATTGCGAGCTATTTCAGTCAAAGTACTTATTGTTAAATTAGTAGGATGTCTTCTGTCTGTAAACCGTTCAGCTTAAAGTCTTGATGCAGCGGCGTATTTAACGTGACATTCCTCTAAAATTAGTATCATATCAAAGATTTCAGTTAGTCAGTAATCAGCCATATTGCGAAATTTCTTTGAAAACTATCAAAATATCGTAAAAATTGACAATCCCTAATTTTCTTCTCCAATTTTCAATGATTGAAATTACTAATATGAAATCGGCAGAATTTAGAATTTTGAAATAATAAATTTTTCCTACATGAAGCTCCGAACAAGATTATTATTTCAATAAACAAAAAAGCTTAACAACAAATGGTAATGAGGCCGGAAAGAAGCATCAATATCAGGGAAAGAAATGCCTCGCAATGGAGTGTGAATTTAGTCAACCATTCTAACGAAAAACATATGCCTGCCACTACGCTGCGAATGGTCAGGACGTACATAAATCCTTTTAAGCTGAATTCTTACGATATGTACTTTTTTAGATGAAGGTAATTTCTACAGCGACGGGCAGCTCAATAGACATAACTGTCATTATTGGTCGGACGAAAATCCTCACTAGTACAGGCCGATGGATCATTAAAATCCATGGAGTGTTATGGTGTGGTACGCAATAGTATATGGCTATTTAATTGGATCCTACTTTTTGACGGAAACGTGGACAGACACACTTACTTAAAGATGTTAAGGAACCATTTACTGGGACTATTGGAGAACGTTGACTTAGCAAGAAGACAAAGAATGTGGCTTCAACAAGATGGTGGTCCGCCACATTTTGCACTCGTCGTACGTGAGTTTTTTGAACATAAATCTCAATGAGAGATGGATTAAACGAGGAGGACCATTCGAATGACCCCCTGCTCACAAGATTTAACATCACTTGATTTATTTTTATAGGGTTATATTAAAAATGTAGTTTTTGCTTAGCGACCCACAACAAGAGAAGTTCTGATGGAAAGGATTCGGGCAGCTTGCGCAGCCATCTTTCGAAAAACATTGCCAAAAACTGTGGACGGTATTGAAAGACGTCTACGTTTGTATCTTCAAGCCCATGGAGAACACTTCGAACAGTTATTCCGTGGCTAATTGTAACACTGGTAGCAAGGGGACACGATTTTCACTTTTGTAATTACATAGTCACAGTCTATACATCTTAACCGTAATGATTGTTACTATCTGGGTGTGTTTGGGGTGTGTTGTGATAACAATCAACAGCCTGAAGTCTACAAAAAAATGCATCTGGACACAGAGTTCAATATAAGAAAAATCTTCTTGAGCTTCAAGTGACCTTGAAAATTGACCTGCAGGTCATGATGGTTAAGTCGATGTACACCTTAACATTCTAATGACTTTTGTGAAGCATCTTGAACGTTTTTTTTTAACCCGAAAAATCAAGAGAATGGAGAAAAAGGGCATCTGGTCGTTTCTGAGACATTTGACCTTAATTTTTTCTCTTCCTAAGGTTACAAAAAACATTTTTCCACAGGTTATTTTTGACTTGAAATTTCCCGCTCTTTTCAAATCCGCAGTCAAAAATAGGGATTCTTATTTAAGAAAAGGGTCTTCCCTCCATTTGAGCTTGAAAATTGAGCTCAAGGTCAAAATTGATGGTAAAGTCAAATGTCCCTCTCGGTCCTGGTCATCCTTTGTCACGAAAATGGGAAACACAACCACACAAAAAATAAAAGTATGTTGATCTGGGTACAAAAAATATATCTTCTTATGCACTTTGACGCGCTCAATCTGAATGCGCCATCAGAATTGGCCCAACGCATCTAGGTTTGACCCTAACCTTAAAAAACACCTTAAATCGGTATAAAAAAAAGTCTTTGAGTGTAATCAGACTATTTCATGAGCTAATCAGACAAGAATTCATTCATAACCTCCAAGCAATCGAAGATAACCTTAAAGAGTACCTTAAATCCATCCAAATGTTTTTTTTTTCAGCGCTGAAACTGGAACTTCACCACATTCCTATTCGTTCTCGGGGTATCTGAGTCCAAGTGTACGATTTCGTGAAACCTACTAGGTTAAAATATATTCCTAACCTTAAGACCATTAAACCTTATTTTTTTTAAATTCTCCAATCGTTCAAAGCAGCTAATTTTGAAATTTTAAACGAGAATATGTATCAATATATGTACATATATAAGCGTGGCATTTGGATGTTTCGGCGTCGCAGTTTTTGAACTTGCTGTCACACTATATAATTTTGTATTTTCCATACCCATAGAAAATTTCAGAATATTGTTTGGCGAAAAATCCTGGCTCGTTTCAGGCTATCTGCAGGTTCTATTTGAATGATTTCGTCTCCAAGTATAGTCTGAGAGATTTGGATCCTTTTAAGAGTGACGCGACAGTTATCTTATGGTCCTATTATATTTGTCACGTACTGGGCGGGATGAGTTATTTACAGTAGTTGGCCTTCACAAATCCTACTCCCTTTTTAATTTTTCCTTCAAATTATGAACACTTTTTTTAATTGATGAATCTTCTCACTATACATTTTTTATAATTATAACCTATATACTAATATACTGTTTTCGAGTGGAATGTCTAAATGTTGTCTGTTTTGGCGTATCTCATTCTATTTACGAGATGCGTTATATTCATTCAAATTTGAAACATCTAAAAAAAGTTAGATTCCTAAAATAATTGAAACCCGCGGATTTCGAATTATTATGTTTCAGGCTGTTGACTTGAAAAATTAAAAAAATATACTTCTAAATTTTAATCCGAAAGCTTAAGGGCATGTGATACTTAGGAATATATCAATTTTACCAGTTTTAGGGTCCCGCAGTTTTTTTTCCTAGAACAATAAATATTTTGTCTTAAAAATTTAAGAAATAATACCAAACATGCTAACGAACGTCCCTGTACACCTTTTTGTGGGTTAATTCTAAAAAATTTATTTTTTGTAATTTTGATGTGTGGGTAGTTTGGGATTATGTGAATTACAATTCTCTCCCATCATTATTTTTAAGTGCTACCGACAGCATCGGTACGACAGAGACCTACATTATGAGAATGAGAGAGAGCTGAAAAACGATCCTATCCACAAAATAGTGCACGTGCATACAATTTTCATTTAGCACAATAATTTTTTTTGTTAATATCCCTCACAAAAGAGCCCGGGGACATCAGTTATGACATTTTATAGCATCTCCGAATTCAGTTTTTAAAAAATTTCATTTTTGTGAAAAAAGCCGGGGGAGCTGTATTCGACACGGACTGAAAGCGAAATACGTGAAGAGCGGAAAATCCGCTCCTCGTCAGCTCTTGTCCTGTTTATATTTTCTCAGCGTTACGAGCGAGTGTGGCGGGGGCAAGAAGAGATTTGAGTTTTTAAAAAGGGGTCGCTAAAGGGGTCGAAACCCTTCTAATAAAATTTAACTTTTATTTTTCATGTGCACAGGTGTTTCTTCTACTGGAGGTTTGTTAGAGTAAATTACAGTAGGCAAAGGAGCATTATGAACGTTTGTCTTCACACAGAATACGCACATCTTTTTTGGAATACATTTTGATATCAATTTCCATAATCTGCGTTTGCAGGATGTTTATAGCGTGACTAGCATACTAGAATATCCTAGGTATTTCAACCATTCGAAAGCTTTCTCTGACAAAGTTGAAAATCGATGATGACTGCCTATTTTACTTAAAAAATTATCGGTGTCGTCTAAACTCAGTTTCATTTATTTAAGTATATCGACGTTTAATTCTCTAGGTAGAGTGATTAGATGGTTCTCTAATATATCTGGTGAATTTTTATCGTAAGGTACATTATATGACATATTGCTTATAAAAGATTTTTTATACTCTAAGTTTCTTTCTAAATACAATTGTACATTATTTGTCAAAATTGTACATTCTGGTCCTTGAACTAGAGTATTTTCGGTTAATTTTACCGGTGTTAATGAGTTTCCGCATACGAGGTCTAAGTTAAGTCTACGCGTAGGTAGTATTATGTACCCTTTGTTGGTTAAAATATAACTTTCGCTGTGTAATTTAAAAGGTGAAAAGGTACACCTGGCTTCCTCTTGTGATCTTTTAATTATAATGGCGTTGCAATTGTCTGTCCCTATTAGCCTATAATCCGGTTGATTTCGATGGCAGATTTTATAGTTGGCTCAGCCTTTACATTTATTTAGTGTGTCTTTATCAGTAGGTAGGTATCCAGTTTTAGTTTGAAGTATAAATTCTTGTTCGGGAATGAGGGCAAGGTGGGTATTTTGTATTTTTTGTGGAATATTAATGTATTAATATCTTCTGCTAATTCTTGTATTAAAATTGCACGAGTTAAAATTTTTGTTGATGCGAATAAATTCCTCTTATTATTATTGAGGCTTCTTCTGAATTGTTCGGCGTTACTAATTTCTTGTTTTAATTGAGTTTTTAATTCACCGTAATTAATCAAAAAAGAATCCAATAATACTTTTAATATTTTCGTATGGTTCTGCGAGGCTTGAGCCATATTTTTATTGTCTATGTATAATTGATCGAACCCTTCATTAATATGTTCAAGGTCGTTATTACTTAAAGTTGCAAACAGTGTCTTAGCTATGTCCCCAATTGCGTTTAATCCTCTTTTGTGTCGTTTGTTACCCATCATTTGGTTGAGTAGTTGAAGTTTATTTTTGGCCCTCTCATACCTTTCGCTTGTTAATCTAACCTCTTTTTCTTCAGCGCAGTTTGAGTTACACGCACACCTTTTTTTACGCACCTTTCTTGTAGGCTGGAATCATTGATGCTTATCATTAGCTTCCAGGTTTCATGGTAAAGATGAGCTGTTCCTATATCCTCGATAAATATGTTTCCGGTAATAAGTGTCAGGGTGTAATTTCCTTTCGTTGTCTAGATTTTTGTCAGAATTGTCAGAAATACCAAGATATTCATTCTATACAAAATAAGGCATGATCTGGTTAGCGTGAATTCTCGTTCTTTCGGAGTTAAACAATATTATGTAGTTATTGTTATCTAGCTTTTCGATTATGGTTGCAGGTCCTTTTCAACTTTCAGAGAGTTTGTTAGTCGCATTATGTTTGACGAACTTGATCAGGTCTCCCGGTTCATAGATAGATTGCGTTAACACTATCTTGGGATCTTGGTACCTTTTGTATTTCTCTTTCTGAAGTTGTAGCTTTCCCTTTGTTTTCTGTAAGTACTGCTCATGCCATTCTTTCCACATATCGAGCAAGTCCTGATATTTGAAATTGGGAGTAGTGGCCAAAGTTGACGGCAAATTAGCATCGGTTCTGCCAAACGTGGCTTGCAACGGACTTTACCAATTCCATATTGCTTAGTGGTACTGTAAGCGAGAGAAATTATTTTCAATACTTGGTCCCACTCGGTTCGCGTGTCCTGCATACAGGTTTTCAGTAAATCTTCCAGCACAGAGTGAGCTCTTTCTAAACTACCGTTACTTTGGGGGTGATAAGTAGTTGTTTTCACATGCTTTATTCTGAACAGGTTCTCGAAATTCAGGACTAGTTCGGAAACGAAGTTTGCTCCTTGGTCTGTCAGGATAGATTTCGGGGCTTCGAATATATAAATAAAATGATCGAAGAGTCCGTCGATAATGGATTCAGCCCTAGCATCTTTTAGTGGTATCAGCATCAAATATTTAGTCAGTTGATCCTGTACACTAAGTATGTATTAATTTTCACTTTTCGTGATAGGAAGGGGCCCGAAAATGTTCATTGGGACTTTGTCATTTGGGTTAACAGGTGTGTTAGGTACGATAGCTTCGGCCTGTCTCTTAATTCGCGTAGTCTTCTGGAGTTGGCGTATGGGGCACTTTTTTACGTAATTGCAAATATCGTTTTCCATATTTTTCCATTCTCCCAACTGTTTGACTTTGTCGATAGTTTTATTTTCACCAAAATGTTGATTAGAAATAGAGCCATGTGCTTCCTTTAATATTTCGAGTTTCTCTAGTTACGTCAGTTCGCTCAACGGTGAGAAGCAGTAGTAAATATTTAAATAATTTTCGTATTTTCGGCTAGATTTTGATCGTTCGAGGGTCGTTTTTGGATTTTTCTCCACAATTTTCCTCCTGCGTTTGGTTTCTTTAAGTCATTATTATCACCTCTTTCCTTGAGCCAATTCTGGAACTGTTCGTATAACTCTTTATTATATTCGGGGAGATTTTTTCGCGTCGGTATTGGGGGCGTTCCTTCTCTTTCCTCTTCCCTAACGAGTCCAGCTAACACCTCGTTGATTATTTTTGGTTTGGGTTTTTACTTCACAGATAGTTTCTCGAAGTTTAACTGATGCGGGGGAGGAGTTGTCAAATCTGCTTTGACGCCAGAGGCGTCAAGCATTTCTATATCGGGTAGTTTGGATTCCAGTGTCTCGGGACTTATCTCGGCATTCTTCATAGCTTCCTGTAACGGGTTTTTTTAAATTGGAAGCAATTTGGAAAGACAATCAGCCACCTTGTTTTCTTTTCCTTTTATGTGCTCGATCGGCTTGTACGAGTACTCTTCCAATCTTAATCTCCACCGTAGTAATCTGGATGAGGGATTCTTTACATTGTGAATCCACTTTAGGGCTTGGTGGTCAGTTTGTATTCGGAACGTTCTTCCCAGGAGGTACTGTCTTAAACGTAGCGTGGCCATTCCACGGCCAGTAACTCTTTTTCCGTAGCAAAGTAATTTTCCTCTGCTCCGTTAAGAATCCTAGATATGAAGCAGCAGGGGTGGCCATCCTGACTTAGGACGGCTCCTAGTCCTACATTTGATGCATCCGTAGTGAGCACTAATTCTTTACTGTGATCAGAGTATCGAAGTACTGGTGCTGTACATAATACCTTCTTGAGTTGATCGAATACTAGCTGATGTATAGTGGTCCACTTAAAAGGGTTGTCTTTTTTTGTGAGCTCGGTTAAGGGTTTAGCTATATGCAAGAAGTTTTGTATAAACTTACAGTAGTAACCTTCTAGCCCTAGAAAGGATTGTACTTGTTTCATGTTATTGGGCGTTTTAAAATCTTTTACCGCGCTGACCTTATTTGGATTAGGCTTAAAACCTTCGGCGGAGATAAGGTGTCCAAAGTATTCTAGTTCGGGTCTCAGATATTCGCATTTTGCAGGTTGCAATTTTAATCCATTCTCTCTGAGTCGGTCGAGTAATAATATTAAATTCTGGTTGTGTTCTTTAATGGTTTGTCCAAAGATGACTCTATCATCTAGGTATATAAAACAGTACTTTCCGACGAGTCCTCGTAAGGCTTGATCCAACTTGCGTTGAAAAGTAGCCAGAGCGTTTTTTAGACCAAACGGCATCCTGTTAAATTCAAAATGTCCGTATTTTGTGGAGAAAGCTGTATTCTTTTTAGATTCTTTCTTCATAGGGATTTGATGAAACCCGGATGAAAGATCGAATGCAGAAAAGAATTTTGATTTACCCAGGTGATCTAGGATTTCATCTATTACAGGTAAAGGGTAGGCATCCTGCTCGGCATTAAGGTTTACTCCCCTGTAATCCGTAACTATTCGTAATTTTCCACCTTTGTTGGGTACAACCCACATCCTTGAGTTGAAAGGTGAGCTTGAAGGCCTTATTTTGTCTTGCTAAAGTAAAGAGGCCACCTCTTCTTTTACGAAATTTGGCTGGCTTTCTGGCGGTCGATAAGCTTTTATATTAACAATTTTACCTGTTTTTATAATGATCTCGTGTTCTGTTAAACTGGTGCAATGTATATGATCTCCATCTAATGTGTATACATCGGTGTACTGCGAAATTATTCGCTAAATGGGGTCGGCTAGTTCTGACTCCGCGTGATACATCCGGATTTTTTCTTATAAATTAAGAATCCTTCGGTTGGCAGTCTTGGGTTTGTAACTAGGCAAAGTCACTCGCATCGGCCTATCGGAATAATTGAAGAAAGGTACCTGTAATGTCCCATTTTGTATTCTGTAAATTCCATCGGTGTGTAGTGACAGTTTGACCTTTTCGAGTATTAAAAATCTTGGGGTGATGGCGTACCTTTGAAACTTCATGAGAAAAGGTATTTCTATTATACCTTCCTCAGGTAGTGGGAAGTCTTTGTGAACTACATGGAAAAGATGTTTTTTATTAAAATAGTTCAGGTATACTGCTTCCGTCGATGTATGTTAATCGTGACCCATAAGGAAGTTCTTTTTCATCCGAAAAGGGGTGTTGCCGCACGGTATTGTTTTTTCTTTGATAAGTTTTATGGATGACCCAGAGTCGACGAGCAATCTAATTACATCCGTTTGTTCCTCGTCCCACGATTGACTGGAGCTTTCCGCATATGGCTGATACTCGGCTGTATTCTTGTAGTAGATCTGCTCTTCGATTTCCTCTTGACTCATCTTTTCGTGATCTAAAAAATGACCCTGATCCTCTTCTTGAACATACCTCACTTGTGGGGGTCGCTTTTCGAATGTTCCTGTTGGAAAATTTCGTTGCTGTTGTGATTGACACTGATTAGCAATGTGTTCTGGTTTTCGGCACCTATGGCAATTCAGTTTTCATTTGTCTGTGCTGGTGCCTGGTGTAATTCCAAATTGTGGTGTTCTATATGAGGGCGTTGTATGCTGCACTTTATGTGGTGGTAAAAATGTTTTTGAGGGATTTGAGATGCATGTCGCATCGGCGCTCTGAATCCTGTCTGTGTTCTCGCTAGAGCGATTAGTTATCTCTGTAGGACGGCCAGGTCTCGGTTTCGATTAATGCTATTTCCTTCTTCTTCGTCTGAGGTTAGTTCCGGATCCTCCCTATCTGTTTGTACCTGGATTCTTAATCCGACTCGGCCCGCTAGGGTTCTCATTTTTTCCACCTTATTTTCCATTTCCCTTGTCAAAAAACTCATACTAATTTCGTAACTATTCATATTGGCTAAGATGGTTTGTAGCATCTGTTATGTTGTCGGAGGGCGTACTGATTTCGTTTAACACGTCCGTCGAGTCAGAGTCACTGGTTTGGTTATCGTAATCTACGGATGTGCCCTTCCTGTACGCGTCAAAAGCCAGGTTTGCTATCCTATTTCTTTTTACGAGAAATAGATATCTGTGTCACGCACGCTTTACAATTCTCGTTCCACTCTTAATTTTTCTAATATTTTTCACTTAAAGGACCGCACTTTTACAAATTCACTTATTTATTTAAATTAAATGCTTACTTTTTTGCTGTAGCGGCTGCGTGGTTGTCCTTTTCGTCCACAGAGATGGTGAAACAGGCGTGACGGCACGACGTATCGTCCGCTTGCTGCTACTAACTTCTTATCCTCTTTGTAGGAGGCTGGTGAACCAGGCGTGACGGCACGGCGTATCGGCGGCTTGCAGTGGCTTCGTCTTTTGGGAATTGCTCCCGAGGGTTTACAACAGTATGTCGCTTACCCAAGTTCCTTTTTCAAGTTTTCGTGAACACTGGTTTACGTAAGATAGGGCCTGCTTCACTTCAGCCTCTAATTTTACCAGTTTCCTTACTTGCCTGCTTTTTACGGGGAAAAAATTCGTAAATATCTCCTCGGAGTTCTTCATTATTCTTGTAGAATTTTTCTTTTTCTTTCTTGAACCGCACCAGGTGTTTAGTTTCAAGATGGTGCAGTTTGATCGTTTTAGCTGTGATCGCTTGGCACCATCCTGGCAGGATCGCCAAAATGTGACGGAGGAAGAAGAGATTTGAGTTTTTAAAAAGAGGTCGCGCTGACACGTAGTCAGAGCGACGTTTCTTTAGTCTAAGTAGTAAAAAAGTATGACAAGAACTGGTGCGCTGGGCCAAAGCGCTACAATATATAGCCCTTGTACCTTATTTAAATGCGTGGGCGTATGCCACTGTTACACGAGGATGCTCTATGCGAGCTTCGCCAGCTTCGCGATAGCTGAGACTGAGTGATCGAGAGTCCACCGGGAACCTCGACGTTGTCAGATACGAGCTTCTTCGTGAACGCGTGAAAGCGGCGAAGCTCGCCGATCAGGACCGTAGGCAGAAATTATTTCGAGGTCATCACTATCGAGCGCCTACTCATATCATAGATACGTTAATTGACATCTGAACCGTTCCCAAGATCTATAGGCTAGATTATAACGAAGAGGATAAGAGTTTCTTTGTTCGGAGCGCTCATATAGCAGAATATACATTTCATAAGATGGCACTCCGTCACACGCTATATAGTAAAATGCATCCCATTATTTGCGGGCTTAACTTGAGCTTTACTTTTCAATTTTTATATTACATGTGATCTGTAATTAATCTTTTTATATATTTTGTGAAAATTTATATACTGTTATGAAAAATCATCTCTAGTTGAAAATTCTTTTTTTCTTTTTAAATTATATTTTTAAGTGATTCATAAATGTAGCCAGTTCAAATTTCATTTCTTCGGTTCGTAATGTAACTACTTTTTATTTAAGACTGAACAGAAATATATTTTTCATTTATAATTCTATGGTAAATGAGCATGAAAAATATTCACAATTGAAAACCAGACTTTAAAGCTACGTCACTTTTCGGCGGATTAGAGCCAAGAAATTAAGCTTATAATTCTTTTTTTTTGTCCAAACCTTTAATATTTCTTGGAAAATTCACCTTTTTGTAAAAAATATGTTAATATTTTTTGGGAAATTGTTTCTTTAGTATACAATTCACGTCTGGGATTAAAAGATAAACTACTTTATAAAACTACTGGGTTTTGGGTTAAAAATTGATTGCTCCAAAGAAAAGTGATTTTTTTTTAAACTGAAAATTACATTATTTCAGTTATTATATTCAGTCGAATAATTTCTTTCAAGAATTGCAAAATGCCAACGGTGCAATTAGCAACGGTGTAATGTACAATATTTGTGATTTGTTATTATACTGGGGGTTGAAAAGGAGGGTGTTCCGAACGTGATAAGGGAATGAAACTTTTTTGAGTACCTTCGGACATCAAGTGCAGAAATTATGAAGCATAATATTTTAGGTCTGGAATTTGGGGAATTCTTTGAATTCTTTTTTATATTTCTTACAATCTTAGCGGTTGAGAACGAGGGTGTTCCGGGTGTTGTCCTCGTCTATATACCGTATTACTTTCAAAAGGCGAGTCGGTTTCGATTTTGCTTTGGCACACAGTTTAAGGGACCAAAAAGAAAGTTCGAGTTCGTTAACTACTAATTTTTTATGAAAATTCAAATAGTTAGAGCTTTTCAAAAAATTTGGTACCACCCTTTTCCAAGATTTGAAAATTCCATTTACAGCTATTTATAGTATACAAAAGTATAAAAAATCGATCCCTCTGACTTTCTTTGATTGGAGAAAAATGACCAAACTTGTAGCATTTTCAAAATCCAATAAATCAAACGAAAATGGATATTTAAAGCCAATAAAAGCGTGCTATTAGAAAAAGTGATGAGAAGAAAAACGTTACTTTTTTGTTTATTTTGTTTTATTCGTAGAAACCAACTCCATTTTGTCCAAAAAAAAACAACTTTTCTACATTATGCTCAACAGTTTTATAATAAATATAATACATTTTTATATAACTCTGCCTGAAATTGCTCATTAAGATATTCCAAAATTAGTACAAATTGTATTTATGATGATTACATTAATATTCGCTTCTTATTTTGCATTAAATTATATTCTTGGCTGCGCTGAAACATGTAACATTTCAATAAATTTATATTATTACAATTCATAATGTGCATGGAAATTAAAACATACTTATTCTTTATTGCCTTGTTTGTATATATTTATTATGTTTAATCTTGTTTTTTACGATTAAAGAAAAACTCCACTTCTTATAAAAAATAAAAAAAATAAAAATATTCGTAAAATTGGTTAAATCCTTGTTCGTTGAATAAATGTTATCTCATTTATTCTCGTAGCTTGTATCGTTTGCACACAGTTTAATTTTTTGATTTAAAATTTTGTTTTGCATCAATAAAACAAAAACTACTTATCCTATAAATAAGTAATTCATTTCAAATTTGTAGATCTGGTTTAGTTGCACAATTTTTGTCGATCTATTCATTTTTTCATTTTGCTTTGTTTAAACTTTTTAAATTTTTATCAAAACAACAACGACGACGACTCCGGACAGGCAGACAGACACAGACGTAAAAAAAAATTTTTTCTCACTTAGGGGCCTCAAAATATCCACATTTGATGAAATTCGCGAAAGTCATTTTTCGCATAAAACTAATACCTTCTCATTGCACAGGCCTGTAAATAATGGGGTCATGTCAGTTGTTGGAAAGTGGAGGGTCATTTCCGAAGTAATTTTTTACGTAGAATCCGAATCTGGAGTCAGAATTGGCCCATCACGTGAGGATTTTAAGATATTTGAGTTTATGGACTCAAAAAATGGCGTTTTTGGCTATTTTTGAGGCTATGTACAGAAAACACAAAATTGTTTGGGATTTCAATAACCCCGAACACCCCAAGTACAAATTTTCAAGAGAAAACACCCAGTAAAAATGTCTGCCTGAAAGTATTTAAAGTAAATGCTCAAGACACAATTGAACATATATCGTTATTTCAAATTGGCGTAACTTGGTAAAGAAAACTGCAATTGAACCCTGCGACTCTCAAATTAAAGAGAAAGAGCAGTACTATATGGTACAACTAAAGAAAAAATCCAAAAAAATTTTATGTCTTCTGTACATAGCCTCAAAAGTAACTCGATCTTTCTTTTTGGACCCTCTAACGGTGTGCCAAAGAACAATCCAATTCGACTATTCTTTCCAAATTTATCTGGTATATACAATCAACCATAACAACAACGATAACGACGACGTCGGACAGACAGGCTGACACCGATGTGACAACTGGTTTTTCTGACTCAGGGGGCCTCAAAATGTGAACATTTGATGAAATTCGCGAAAGTCATTTTTCGCGTAAAACTAATACCTTCTCAGTATGGATAAGAAAGTAAAAAGAGGATTTTTGACGTTTTTATATTTTCAAATATGGACGATCAAATTTGTCATTTTTAATATTGTATGTGTGAGTATAGTAATGGCAGTTTTTTTATGGGCCTTATCAAACATTCTCACTGACTCGATCATTCGTAGGATAAAAGAAGCGGATTTTTGATGTTTTTTATATTATAAAATATCGACAATCAAACTTTTCATTATTAACATTTCAGGCGTGGATATAGTAGTGGTGGTTTTTAGGAGTCTTGCTAAACATTATCACTGACTCCATCATTCGTGGGGTAAGAAAAGAGGATTTCAGACGTTTTTATTATTTTATTGCGATAATCAAACGCTTATTACTGATTTAAGAAAAAAAAATTAGAAATTTTTTTTTAATTTCATTTATATGAACGTTCATAACTGAAGTACTAGAAAAATTAAACTAATTTGTTTCTAGAAAAAAAATCTTCATCATTGAAAATACAACTAATTCGTTCAAAGTGTGTCGTTAGTTATTATTTGTAATACTTGAAAAATCATAACTTTGCTTGTAAATGTAATTGTTTTGTTGCAAAATTCGCTTTTGTCAGATAAAAATTAAATCTTAAAACGCAAATTGACCTTTTCTATTTTGTGTGGAAAATTCATTATTTTAGTTTAAAATTAAACTATTGGGATGAAAATTAACTTTCTTGTTTGTAATTAATATTTTTGCTTTAAAATTAAACTAATTTGGTAGAAAGTTGAAATGCTTGTTCAGAAGTGAAGTATATATTATTTAAGAATGAAAGTATTTGATAGAAAATTAATGAAATTTTTTCTAAAGATGGACGTTCTTCATTATTTCATGTCAGTACAAAGATACTGGTAACTTGGAATAAAATGTTAAAAAAATGATTATATAAATAAATAACAAAAAGTTTCAAGAATTAATTATTAAAACACAAATAGAGAGTACATTTTCTACATTGAAGTTTTTCTAGCCATAAATCAATCAAAAAAATACACAAAAAGCGATATTTCTTTATGACGTTTGCGCATGACCATCACATTTTTCATAATATGTCAATTTGCTGCTCAGGAATATCACTGGCAAATCAATAGAAATAAATTCCCAACAAAAAATTCACCATATATACGCATACTATTTTCTCGTTAAAGTTCACGAAGCTCGCGGCGAGCTTCTTCAATGCAGAGGATTCGAGCAGCGCCCAGTCTCGTCGCGAGTTTTCTTGGCAGCCGAGTAGCGCGCCTTTCCTGCAATATTCAATTCAAGCATTGCGACTTTTAGTCCTGAGAGTTTCGCGTTCCGCATTGCAAGGCTTCTAGGTTGACCCTGTTTCCCTCTACTCGAGGACTGCGAAAAGAAGACGCTGACCTGCCTTCGCCTCCTGTTTGGCTAGAGAAGAGGAAAGGACACGCGACGCTTTGCTTCTAGTCCCTGGTATTCGAGTGCCTCTCTTTCCGAAGGTTTCCTATGTGTTTTCGAACTTCCCCCGAAGTATCCCACTGCATCTACTTCTTTCGGAACGTTTCCGATTTCTTATCGAATAAATGTTTCAGTGTCCCTTTATCTTATTCCGATGCTTTCCGAATGTTCACCTGTATCCCACTGTTTATGTTCGTTTCGAATGTTTCTGATTTCTTTCCGAATAAATGTAAAATGTAAAACATAAATTATTAAGTGTTGTATCAATTA
>NC_046665.1:8522129-8527597 GCF_010883055.1 Belonocnema kinseyi | reverse complement strand
AGATGGATTTAATGCGAATTATATGTTAGTATTTATTATATTTATTTATTTAAAAAATGTATATATTTATTTATTTTTGAAATAAATAAATATAATAAATAATAACATAATTTACTAATAAATTTATCAAATTAAACAAATTAATTTAAATAAATGAATGTATAAATATAATAAAATAGAAAAAGAAATATAAATAACTTTAGATACATTATTTTTAAACAATACATTTTTCAGCTAAAATTATTGATCGTCAACCAAAAAAAAAGGTTTAAAAAAGTAGTTTCACTTTCAACTGTTAGTTGTGATTTTTAACCAAAATAATGCAAAATTAACCTAAATATCTGCATTTTTGACAACAAGGAAAAACGATTTTTCAACCAACAAGAATGACTTTATAACAAAATTGCTGAATTTTCAACAAATTAATCAAATCAGTTTCCATTTTCGAATTGTTTCCTGCATGTCCCACTGTTTATTTATCCTCTATTGAGAATAAACCTTCGTATACAGATTTTTCCAGAAAAGTTAGAAATAAGAAAATTTCATAACTATTTTATTATTTTTCACGTATATTTTTGTTATTTTTATTATTTGTGTATTGTGAAAACATGTTCAAGCTGGTTATATTGACACTAAAAATCCCAAAGATTTACTCCAAAAATAACTGCACAAAGAATTTGTACTGCAAACACTACGGAAAATAAAGTATATCCGAATATTTGTATAATTTTAAATAAAAATCTTGGAAAAATTGCTATCAATGTGTCTTGCGCCGCCATTTTGTTTCTTCGATGTCATTGATATCGATTATGGTAGGTATTCGATTGCACTGAACTCGATTTTGAAACAAACATTATTTGAAACAAACCAATTAAATGTCGTTATATTTTTTGGTAAGATCTACAAGAATCATTATTATCATTGGCAGAGTTTGATATTCACTAACGACAATTTTTTAAAACATATAATGACATTTAATTCATTTGGTTCAGTCAAGTAATAGTGAAATCGAATGCTTAATATCGATTGGGTTTACCGATCGTACCAATGAAAGCGAGTGAGTAAGCGACAATCTTAGATCAAAATGGCGCTGCGGACAAGCAGAGTCGAGATGCTGTCAGAGCTCTTCCAAAGATTCTTGATTAAAATCACAACAAATATAGGATTTTCCTAATTTCCCATATTACTTTCAGCAACAAAGATCATCGTGCTCAGTTGCGTTTTCAATAAACCTTGTTTTTTATTGTGGATATGGATATCGATAAAAGTGACCCTTCTGTGACCCGGAGCTATCGCACTTTTCGCAGCAACGTCTGCGAATCCATGCTGAACTACTCCGTAAAAGGGGCTATGTAAGCGGAACGCCTACTCTACCACAGCTAGAACAAGCGGGCAACAAAGAAAGAGAGGAGACACTAAGACCAACCGCGGGCAGGCATCCAATAGATGAAGAGCGATGTTTTACGTCCCGGAGAAACATTAACACCAAGATTTCACTCAAGCCTAAAGATCTGGCTGAAATGGATGACGAGCTTCGTGGACATTTTTCCGGTGAATCCGACCTCTGGGCTATCAATTATTGCGTGTATAATGCAGCGAGAGCTTTGGCCGATGCGCACCGTAAAACAAAACCAACGGCTGATCATAAGACCAAAAGACGAATGCATCAACTTGCCATAAAGATAGGCACGCTCTGCGGCACGCCCAGGTATGTATAAGTCTCTCTAGCGCAAAGGTGTCGTATAGCGCTTCTATCGCGCTTCTATCGCGCTTCTATCGCTTTCGATCTGCAGGTTTGCAGCAAAAGTATCCGTCGGAATGGTGAAGTGCTAGAAATAGTGGCAATAATGTGAGGGAAAAGAGAAGTGAGCTCATGGTGTCGCCCTGAAAGACACATCTCTGAAAGGTGATCTTGTTAATTGTCACACACTTTTTTCCAGATGAGCTGGTAAATCTGGTTTTCCAAAGCGGCAACAATCTCTCTATGCACCTCATGACTTGCGGATGAACCTTCAAGCTTTCCAAAAGACAGATGGTAAGTCTATGGAAGGTCGAATCGAAAACTTTCTGGTAATCAATCCAGGCTATCGATAGATCACGCTGGTGGGGTGCTGCATCTTTGCAGACACATCTATCGATGAGCAGGTTCTCCCGACATCCTGCTATGCCTTTCTTTGAGCCTCGTTGTTCATACATTTCTTGCTACACAGGTTCAATTGCCCGAACAATCCTATCATTTAGGATAGCCGTGAATATCTTATGGAGTGTGTTCAGACAGTGTGTTGCAGTGTGTTTTGCCCAGCCTGTTTTTATGGCAAGTCGATACATTCGTCTTTTGGTCTTATGATCAACGTTTGGTTTTGTTTTACGGTTAGCATCGGCCAATGCTCTCGCTACATTATAAACACAATGATTGATAGCCTAGAGGTCGGATTCTTCGGAAAAACGTCCACCAAGCTCGTCGTCCATTTCAGCCAGATCTTTAGGCTTGAGAGAATCCTGGGTGTTGAGGTTTCTCCGGGTCATAAATCATCGCTCTTCCTCTATCGGATGGCTGTCCGCGGTTGGTCTTAGCATGGTTCGGCATGTTTTCGCAGACGTTGATGCGAAAAGAGCGATATGCCAGGGTGTTTCTCGCACCACAGAGCATACAGTCGTGCCATGTAACCCCGTTCAGGAGCCACACACGCATTTTAGCACTCTAGCAAGTCACGATTCAGTCGCTCCGTCCACCTAAAGGTCCCGAGATTCCGTCGATCCATCGCATTGAATCCATCTTCATTGGCTCCCCCAGCTCTAGAGTGGTCGGTATTGTCGCCCGACTCATTGTCGGGAGCCCTTGCGCATTCTGCTGTTTTGAACCTGAAAAACGTTGAACCGAAGGGCCTATGACAAAGCCACCTATGGCACTACTGAATATGGTAAGCAAAATGAATAGGCAGTCGCGGACAATTGTTCAGGGGTGGTCCCGAAGGGATTAATCCCCAAGCGGAGTCGTGAAAACCGTGTTGAAAGCATGCGAGGCTCTACTAGGATAGCTGAACCCCTTTCCCTAGCTTCTCCCGGGAATAGCAATGACAACACGAAACATATTTGTAGTAAGTTCGGTTCAAAACAGCAGAACGCGCAGGGCTCCCGAGAATGAGTCGGGCGACAATACCGGCCACTCTAGAGCTGGGGGAGACAATGAAGATGTATTCAATGCAATGGATGGACGAAATTTCGGGACCTTTAGGTGGAAGGAGCGACTGAATCGTGACTTGCTAGAGTGCTAAGATGCAAGTGTGGCCCCTGAACGGGGTTACATGGCATGACTGCATGCTCTGTGGTGCGAGAAACACCCTGACATATCGCTCTTTTCGCATCAACGTCTGCGAAACCATGCGGAACCATGCTAAGACCAACCGCGGACAGGCATCCGATAAAGGAAGAGCGATGCTTTATGACCCGGAGAAACCGCAACACCCAGGTCTCTCTCAAGCCTAAAGATCTGGCTGAAATGGACGACGAGCTTGCTGGACGTTTTTAAAAAGAATCCGACCTCTAGGCTATCAATCATTGTGTTTGCAGCGAGAGCTTTGCCCGATGCTAACCGTAAAACAAAACCAAAGGTTGATCATAAGACCAAAAGACGAATGCATCAATTTGCCATAAAGACAGGCTGGGCAAAACACCACGCGTCCCGCATTCAGTGTGTGATTGACTATATCACATCTGGCAGGAGTTTTACCGCCAAGGTTTAAAAGTTCGCGTGCCAGAGCGGAGGGAGAGGTGGGTCAGAGAAAATCAACAGTTTCTCTCTGACCCATCTCGACTCTTCCAAGAACCTCCAGTTACTGTCGATCACCCACCCAAACCAGAGAAGGTCGAAGTATTTTGGAGAGAAGTCTACGAAGTTCACCATAGACTGGACGAAGACTCAGAAAATATAAATAGCTTCAAGGAGTTATGTGTTTCCTTCATAACACCTGATAAAGAATGCCCACCCATCACTACCGAGGAGGTGAAAAAAGTATTAAGAGGGATGAAGAATTATTTCGCATCGGGACCAGATTGTATCAAAACCTTCTGGTGGAAGAAGTTTTCTTCAACCCATCAGCATTGGCCCGTATTTTCACCTCATATTTGAAGTCGAAAGAGCTGATTCCAGAGTGGTTGGTGGAAGGGCGCATAATACTCCTGCCGAAAATAGGCAACATAGCTGACCCGAAGAACTACAGGCCAATAACTTGTCTGAACACGCTTTATAAGATATTCACAGCTATCCTAAATGATAGGATTGTTCGGGCAATTGAACCTGTGTGGCAAGAAATGTATGAACAATGAGGCTCAAAGAAAGGCGTAGCCGGATGTCAGGAGAACCTTCTCATCGATAGATGTGTCTACAAAGATGCAGCATTCTACCAGCGTGACCTATCAATGGCCTGGATTGATTATCGGAAAGCTTTTGATTCGACATCCCATAGACTTATGATCTGTCTTTTGGAAATCTTAAAGGTTATCCGCAAATAGCTGGGTGCATAGAGAGATTGATGGCGCTTTGGAAAATCAGATTTACTACCTCATCTGGAAAAAATCGTGTGACAACTAACAAGGTCACGTTTCAGAGAGGTGTCTTTCAGGGCGACACCATGAGCCCACTCCTCTTTTGCCTTACATTATTGCCACTATCTCTAGTACTGCGCAATTCCGACGGGTACTTGTTCGGCAAACCTGCAGATCGAAAGTACAAGGTCACTCATGTATTTTACATGGACGATCTTAAGATCGATATATACTAAGATATACTAAGGTATTATATATACTATATATATACTATACTATTATATATACTCTTACGATATACTAAGGAAATTGGAATGTAATTTGGGTTAAACAAATGCGCCAAGGTTTATTTGAAGCGAGGAAAACTTAATGGCATCCCTGAAGATCCTGCGCTCGTTGATAGAAGCGCCATACGACATCTTTGCGCTGAAAAGACTTATACATACCTGGGTGTGCCACAGAGCCGCATTCAGGATGTGACATCTATAAAGGATACTCTCTGAAGCAGATACAAACGTCTCATCCGACAGATTTGGTCTTCCGAACTGTCGGCGAGGAACAAAGTATCAGCAACGAACATGCTTGCCGTCCCGGTACTACTCTATTCATTTGGAGTAGTTCCATGGACGAAGAACGACCTCAGATCTCTTGATATCGGGACAAGAAAGATTATGCACATGAACAAAAGCATGCATCTTAAGTCTTCCGTTTCGCGACTGTACATCTCACGCCGTCAAGGGGGTCGCGGAATTTTGAGTCCTGAATGTCTTCACAACAGGATTATTCTGGGCACAGCACATAGAGGTGCAAATGGAAGAAATCCTCTTCTTAAAATGGTCAGGAATCACGAAGAAGTGGGCAAAGGAGCATTTCTGTACAAAGCAGCAGAGGAGGCTGCTGAAACACTCGGACTTGACTTCAGT
>NC_046665.1:8519602-8522029 GCF_010883055.1 Belonocnema kinseyi | reverse complement strand
AACGTTTGCTTTCCTTAAATCGCCCGGATTGAAGTCTGGTACAGAGGGTTTCATTTTTGCATGCCAAGACGGTGTCATTTCCACCTTAACATAACGTCGCCATATTTTGAGCCAAGACATTCCCGATAATAGCTGCAGGGCGTGCCATGCACACCCCGAGCATTTAGCTCACATACTATCTAGTTGTTCAACTCACGCGGGAACGACCTACAATCAAAGGCACAATGCGGCACTAAGAGTGCTTCATTAACATCTCTGTCACTCCTACGGCATTCACCTCAATATCGCTCCTGTAAATGCTCCTAGGGAAATTGAGTCAATTGTCGAGAATGGGAAGTGCCGCATATACTGGAACTTTATATTCTCGACAATTGTTTCTGTTGCTCACTCGAGGCCTGACATGGTTCTTCTTGACTTCGAGAAGCGAACCATGTTCGTTATCGAATTTTCGGCACCAGCTGACAAAAATATCATAGCCAAGGAGAATGAAAAGAAAGAGAGGTATCGAGACCTTATAAGGGAGTTGCAACGATTGTACCTGGAATATTCTGTTAAACTGATCGTCCTTATCATCGGCGCTCTTGGAGGTGACAAGCCTTCACTTGCTAATGGCCTAAAAAGCAAACCTACGTGTCAACAATATGCTAGAACACTTGCGGGAAAAATGCAGAAGGCGGTTGTCCTTGGGTCGCTCCGTGTTCTTAGGGTGCACGAGACTTTTGCTGGATCGTCGTATTGATTCCTTTACAGACTGTAACCACCTATCTCACGGTTGTGAGACGTGGTAGTGGCTGAAATTTTACTGCGATTTCGCTGGAAGCGGTTGCAATTTTTCAGATTAGCACCCGCTCCCGGCGAAATCCTGCGGTTGTCTTTATGACAAATTTTTAAATATATATATATATATATAAGCATGACATTTGTTGTGTCTGCTCACTCGCTGGTTAGTTGTGTATGTGCACTGTCTATTCGCGGGAGAAAAGGAGATAGAAGATGATAGTGCCCTACCGATAGGAATCTAAGAGTATACGCTAAAGATTCTCAAGGCTCTAAGACTGCGTCGGAAAGATTTTGGAAACAGTTCAGAAAGAGGTACCTTTCTGATCCTTTACTAATTGTATGGAAACTTTGCTTGTGATTTCTTTCAGAACTTCAAGCTGTCCCATGAACCTTTCCGATTTCTTTCCGAATTTCTTTATCTCTGATAATTAATCTTCCTGTTGAATCCAGGAAAGACCATTCCGAAGAATCTAGAAATAGGAAATTTTCATAACTCAGAAAGCCTTTTTGACTTTCGTACATCACGTACATTATTGCTGCACATTATTACATCTAAATCTTCCAAATTTCGAAAATTCCATTTGCTTAAGTCTCACTTATAATTACTACAATAAGTCCTTGATATGCTTCCTTCTTTTTATTGTAAAAATAATACAATATGAAATATAAATTCACTGAGCTTGACTGAATGATGAAAAGCCGAAAGAAGAGTCACTTTTATCGATATCCATATCCACGATAAAAAACAAGGTTTATTAAAAACTCAACTGAGCACGATGACCTTTGTTGCTGAAAGTACTATGGGAAATTAGGAACATCCTATATTTATTGTGATTTTAATCAAAAATCTTTGGGAAAGCTTTGACAGAATCTCGACTCTGCTTGTCCTCACCGCAATGCTTTTTTTATTAAAACAAGAAATTCCTTTTGATCCATTTTTTTCAAACTAACAAAAGCTGCTTCACTCAAAATGCTCTATCTCACAAACTAATAGTCCAACAGCTGTGGCATTTAAATACCTACCTTTTCAAGGTTCGGGTTGACTAAAAATCGTATGTATTTAATACTAGTGGCACCATCTGTTTATTAGCCTACAAATTTTTCAGCCCAACTGTTAGAGTAACCGACACTCACCAGACTTCAATCCGGGCGTGAGTACAGAAACGGTCCTTTGCCCACTTCTTCGTGATTCCTGACCATTTTAAGAAGAGGGTCTGTTCCATTTTCAACTCTATGTGCTGTACCTAGAATAATCCTGTTGTGAAGACATTCAAGACTCAATATTCCGCGACCACCTTGACGGCGTGAGATGTACAGTCGCGGAACGGAAGACTTAAGATGCATGCTTTTGTTCATGTGAATAACCTTTCTTATCCCGATATCAAGGGATCTGAGATCGTTCTTCGGCCATGAAACTACTCCAAATGAATAGAGTACTACCGGGAATGCAAGCATGTTCGTTGCAGATACTTTGTTCCTCGCCGACAGTTCGGAAGACCAAATCTGTCGGATGAGTCGTTTGTATCTGCTTTGGAGAGTATCCTCTATAGATGTCACATCCTGAATGCGGCTCTGCGGCACGCCCAGGTATGTATAAGTCTCTCCAGCGCAAAGATGTCGTATGGCGCTTCTATCAACGAGCTCAGG
>NC_046665.1:8439163-8519502 GCF_010883055.1 Belonocnema kinseyi | reverse complement strand
GTCCATGTAAAATACATGAGTGACCTTGTACTTTCGATCTGCAGGTTTGCCGCACAAGTACCCGTCGGAATTGCGCAGTACTAGAGATAGTGGCAATAATGTAAGGCAAAAGAGGAGTTTGCTCATGGTGTCGCCCTGAAAGACACCTCTCTGAAACGTGACCTTGTTAGTTGTCACACGATTTTTTCCAGATGAGATAGTAAATCTTGTTTTCCAAAGCGGCATCAATCTCTCTATGCACCCAGCTATTTGCAGATAACCTTTAAGATTTCCAAAAGACAGATCATAAGTCTATGGGAGGTCGAATCGAAAGCTTTCCGATAATCAATCTAGGCCATCGATAGGTCACGCTGGTAGAATGCCTCATCTTTACAGACATATTTATCGATGAGCAGGTTCTCTCGACATCCGGCTATGCCTTTCTTTGAGCCTCGTTCTTCATACATTTCTTGCCACACAGGTTCAATTGCCCGAACAATCCTATCATTTAGGATAGCTCTGAATATCTTGTAAAGTGTGTTCAGAAAAGTTATTGGCCTGTAATTCTTCGGGTCAGCTAAGTTGCCTATTTTCGGCAGGAGTATTGTGCGCCCTTCCACCAACCACTCCGGAATCGGCTCTTCCGACTTCAAATGTGAGGTGAAAATACGAACCAAATGCTGATGGGTTGAAGAAAACTGCTTCCACCAGAAGGTTTTGATACAATCTGGTCCCGGTGCGTAATAGCTCTTCACCCCCCCTAATACTTTTTTCACCTCCTCGATAGTGATGGGTGGGCATTCTTTATCAGGTGTTATGAGGGCAACACATGACTCCTTGAAGCTATTTATATTTTCTGAGTCATCGTCCAGTCAATGCTGCACTTCGTTTGACTTTGACTTGTTAAGTGTGTGATAACGGGTTCGGAGTTCGCGCGCGAACTTTCGAACCTTGGCGGTAAAATTCCTGCCAGATGTTATGTAGTCAATCACACGTTGAATGCGGGACGCGTACTGTCTTGCCCAGGCTATCTTTATGGCAAGTTGATGCATTCGTCTTTTGGTCTTATGATCAGCCGTTGGTTTTGTTTTACGGTTCACATCGGCCAAAGCTCTCGCTGCATTGCACACACAATAATTGATAGCCCAGAGGTCAGATTCTCCGGAAAAATGTCCACGAAGCTCGTCATCCATTTCAGCCAGATCTTTAGGCTTGAGAGAAACCTTGGTGTTGATGTGTCTCCGGGTCGTAAAGCATCGCTCATCCTCTATTGGATGCCTGCTCGCGGTTGGTCTTAGTGTCGCCTCTCTTTCTCTGTTGCCGGCTTGTTCTAGATGTGGTAGAGTAGGCGTTCCGATTACATAGCCCCTTTTTCGGAGTAGTTCAGCATGGTTTCGCAGACGTTGCTGCGAAAAGTACGATAACTCCGGGTGTTTCTCGCACCACAGAGCATGCAGCTGTGCCATGTAACCCCGTTCAGGGGCCACACTCGTATTGTAGCACTCTAGCAAGTCGTGATTCAGTCGCTCCGTCCACCGAAAGGTCGCGAGATCCCGCCGATCCATCTCATTGAATCCATTTTCATTAGGTCCCCCAGCTCTAGATTGGTCGGCATTGTTGGCCAACCCATTGTTGTTCCCACGAGAAGCTAGGGAAAGGGGTTCGTTCATCCTTGTAGAACCCCGCGTGCAAGGATAAAGCTACGTACTCTGAGAGGTCGCCTGGTATCCCAGAGTCACCGTTATAGACACCTCACCAGGTGCCTTCAGCTTTGGGCACGGTTTCCACACCTCCGCTTGGGGGTTAATTCCTTCGGGACCACCCCTGGACAATTGTCCGCGACCGCCTATTTATTTTTGTAACCATATTCAGCAGAAACCCTTGGTACAGGGACCCTCTATCCGTGTGTGTGTGTGTGTGCGTGTGTGTGTGTCGTCCTCACTGACGCTCAAGTCATTGAACAAATATAAGGATCCTTTAAAAGAATAATCCTTATAAATAATAGTTCCTGACTATGACTTATAAATAAATTAACTATTAACCATAAATCATCCACTCATAGATGACTATCGAATATAGACACTTTTTCCGACAGAAAAAGAGACAATCGCTAAATGCAAGAGTATTAATTAAAAGCATAGCAGGTTAAGTTTATGTCAAGTGATAGCAAGAATTTTCTTCATGGAATGGGAATTGGCTGTAGCTCAGCGTGTAGTTATTTTTAGTCAGGAAAATGCTTTCAAGTAATGTTGGAAAATTCGATGTCCTCCGATTTTAGAATTTTTTTCGTTCATAAGAAGCCATACATGTGCTCCACAGGTCCTGAAAGTTTTTATCTTAGGTCGTCAGTAGCTAATGAGAAAATAAGTCAAATGTATGGTTCTATACGACAAAGCGACGCGGATACTGCGTGATGTAGCGCAGATCTGTCACCCTTTAGATACCTTAATGCTTTTAATTCAACACATTGATTTATAAAACTCGTAAGTAAAGGTGAACACCTTGTCCAGTCAAAGTCTTTCATTGCTTAAATATAATTTTAAATAATTGAATAAGTAAGAGCGACATATAAACAAGAAAGTTAGTATGGATTAAAAGAACGCACTATTTATTTGGACGAACCTTGCACGTTTTACGTATTTTACTCCAGGTTTTAAATACGGTTACTTTTTGTTCGGCATCAAGGCATCACAAGGACCTTCGCCATGTGCAGTTGAATGGAAGATCCATTCTGCTTTACATCCAAAATCTTGCTCGTGGAGTGTTAAGTTGGCAAAATACTTACGATTGTTGTACGGTGCCGCTGAATTATGTGCATTGTATATGACAAAGTTTCCAGTAATTCCTACTTTTTCTCGTAAAAAATATATTAGCTTTCTTCGATAGAGATGCTTAGATATTGTTTAACCAACGTTTAATTTTGATATCTTCAACAAAATTTGCGATACAGGCTTTTTCTGAAAGAAGTTTAAGGTTGTCGTCGTCGGAACATTTAGGATATTCTCTAAAATAACACGCTATATGTGCAAGATTACAAATCGACTGGGCTATCCAATAACTCTTTCGGTCTTAATTCTACAAAATTTGAAAATCCAATCGTTATCCCAGCAAAAGCGACCTTAAAGAGCGCATGAAACTCTTTCAAATTACATACAACTAAAAGATTTTGAACGTGTATTTTTTCTCCATTTACTGTCACGGGTACGCAATCGTTTTTTCCTGGTATTATGCGACTATTATGATCTTGGTTATAAAAATATTTTACCTACAGCACCGTTTGTTCTGAAAAAGTTTTCCCGCTTTTGTGTCTGGAGAAGATAGAAATCCTTTTGAATTGATTAATTCTTTAGCTGTACAAGCCATGCGATAAGAAAAATTGAAAACGGATTGAATCTTTTCGATTGTGAAACTGTTCGACAAAATGGTTAACATTATAATTTGTCTTCTTTGGCTTATTTCAGATTTTTCAAAATGTTTCTTCTAATTAACTATGATTTTCTCATTTTCATGAACAGGCTTTTCACAAAAAAGTTTGCCGCTTATCGTTTCACATATTTCTTTGAAGGAGTATTGCTTTTGTTTCTTAGTTTTAAGCTCAAGAAAATTAATCTCTTCTCCTGCGAGAATTCTAGAGCTTAATATAAATTTGTTAATCTTTTTAAACTTTGGTTTGAACTGTATGTTATCAATCGCAAGTATTTTTCTGAATAAATGGAAACTTCCTATATTATTAATCTGATCACTGTCTTATCATTCACGAGAAAGCAACCTTTTTCAATTCTAAAACCACGGCCCCGTACCTGATATCCGTACTTCTGAATTAAGCCAGCTAGAAAAAAATCATAAAATTATAATTCTCGTATATCGCAACCTCATTAATGTTGTTCGTTTGTTAGGTTTAGTTTAGAATTTGAGATTTAGAATTCTAGGTTTAGATGTCTTTTGAGATTTCGCTCGTTTATTGTAATTTTGTTATTTTTAACCCAAGGAAGGTCGCACATCATAATTTATGTTGATTAAATTAATTAGTTGAAGGTGTATTCATCCCTCTTTCACAAACAGGGATAATTATTGAAATGTAAACTTTTAATACTCTGCAACAATTTTTCAACTATCTGACATTTTTAATTCAAATGGCCAACAATCGAAAATTTTTATCCATTGCCTTCCAATTAATGTTGGGTCTTCCCCTTTCATTGTGTATCTATTAAGACATTCCTGTTTTCCTTTAAATGGGGCTTCCAGGTTTTTTAAAATTCCTATTGGATCAGGAAAAGATCTCTTTTTACTACTTGCTGGCATTTGGGTTACAAAAGTACCAGAATCGATTTCCATATTAAATATTTTATCCTTTTTATTACTATGTAGAGTTAGGAGCCGAACTTCAGTTTATCTCTTGTTGATGATTATTTGTCCTCTAAATGAAATTATTATCCATTTTCACATTCTGATCTCAATTGCCTGTTCTAATTTTTTTACCTCTCTTGTAGAATTTTAATATACATATAGGTTTTCTGGCTGTTTCACATTACTTAAAGTTGATTTCCTTTTGATTGTCAATTTTAACGCTTTGTCAATAATAAAATTTACTTTTCATAACACATGTATCAAAAAGTTGACTTTCGATGCCCCCGTAGCAGGTCGAAAGTTGCGTTTTCAACCCTAGACTAGAAAGTTGAAACAGGCGACTGCGAAAGGCACTTTACGCCGTAACTGGTATCGAATGTATATACATTCTATTTTATCTGCAGTTGTCTGTAGCAGTTGTCTGTTTTCAGCGATAACTGTAGCGTGCTCGTCTCGCCACAGTTTTCAAAATAAATAACAAACTTTTAATTTGTTTTGTGAGTAATCTGGAAACTTTTATTGTGAATTTGTATTAAAAAGAGCAATTTTTCATTTATCCAATTCAAATTTTCGCGGAACTTTGACTTGAGCAGCTTACAACCTCCCCATTGCGCTTGTGTTAGAGCAGAGCGAACAGAAAAATCAATAACTGCTTATAACCTCATCGATATCACGTCTTAATTGGTAAACAGTGGACAATCAACAATCATCTCCCTTTATACGCAATATACTCTTTAATTACCCTCCAGCCTGTCATTCTAACCTCTATCTGTCATTGCCTACGTATTTACAAACAATAACACCCTTGATGAGACGCAAAGAAGTTTCAGGCATCACAAGTTACAATGCAATTATAACTTTTTCAGTCTTCCAATCAATTTCGTGAGCGTTGCAGTAGCTGTCTGTTTTTCTTGTCCAAATTCTTGGTTCTCCATACTTTACCGTGATTAGAGATAAGGTGATTTTTCACTGTCTCGAATATTTGTAAAAATTTTTTGTCTGTGTGTTTAGCATAATCACACAAATCTCGAATCAGTTTATAAATATCCGAAACTACTTTAGTTAAGAGCAATGATACTTGTTTATTATGCGGTACGTTTCTGGCAATAAAATATGTCCTCTGGTTTTTATATGCGTTTTACTTTTTCCGTTCTTTCACGCATGTGTGTCACTAATATCTTTCAAAGTTCGTCTAATGACAATAATGGATTTTATTTATCACTCGTATACTCTTTAGTCTTTGCTATTAATTATTCTTTACAATGTCTGTACATCTCCGAAACACCAGTGCTTATTTCCGTACCGATATTTTTGCTCGTTGCCTGCTGTAGACCAACTAAGTTGCCGCAGACGATGACTTATATCCTCTCGATTCATACATACATACTTAATTATACTCCACAAAGTCACATCGAATTTTTATAACTACTAATAGTGTCCAAAGTAATAATTTCAAACACAACACTTTTTTAAAGGTAATAATCATCAGTGGAGTACAAAATGCATGGATGATTTCACAGAAGAACAAGTTGGAAGAAATGTTGTAGACAAAGTCGTTCCTTCCACAAGTCTACTCATCGAATCACTTTTGCAGCAACTATGCACAATGCTGGAAAAGCGACAATCTCGAAGGAAGAAACTGTACATTGGTATATTGATAAATTTATACTTATTATTTATACAGAAAACAGAGAGATTATTCATCTGAACTAACCGATAATTCGGAATTTTGTGAAAGAAGATTTACGTTATTACTTATCTCGTAAATTGTTACCATGTTAACTGGTAATTAACCTAGAATTATGAATGGATCTGGAATAAATGATCAGCCTTGAGATAAAATATGCGTATATTGAGAAATTCTATGTCAAATCATCTGAAGAATTTCAGCAGTTTTTAGTAATTTTGATGAAAAATGTAGTATCTCTCTTTTAAGTTGTTGAAAGAAAAACCTAAAATAATTTTTATATAAATAAAAAATTGTAGATGTTTAAAATAAAAAATTTTGCCCCTTTTTTTTCTTAAAATTTCATAACTAATTTCAAAACTAAATTTCTGCAAAAAATCAACTTTATATTTTCTTAATTTTTTATATAGGTAGCTTACATTTTCATCTACAAGCCCTGTAAATATAAAAATTGAATCTCCCTTATTTTTCAAGATATCCTTAAAAACTTACATCGAAACGATGCACATGATGTGATAAACCATGCAAGCAATAGAAGAATATTATAATCGTATGCACGAACTTCAGAGTTCAGACTTTCGGGCGCTGGGTACATCATGCGGCAGCGTACGTTCTTAATAATAAGGGAGATCCCATTTTGATAATTGCAGGGCTTGTAGAGGATATTGTAAGCTATTTATATAAAAACGAAGAAAATAAAAATTGGGGTTTCATCAGAAATTCAGTTTTAACATTTGTTTTTGAAAAACCTAAGAAGTTTTTGAATTTATGTTTATATTTGATCAAAACGGTGTCCTAATATAAACAGTTTAACACTTATACAAAAACATTATTCAAATCACCAATGTCATGAAAGTTTAAAAAAAAGGACCAAATTTTTCAATTTTTAATATTTCGGTTACTAGAATTTTAATTAAAATTAATAACAATAGCTGAAATTCTTCAGATGATTTGACATGAAATCGCTTTATTACGCATTAGAAGATGCACTAGACGCCCCTGTATGTTCCCCAATTAATAATACTAGTTAATAAAATGTTTTCTGAAGTAGTTTTTCGTGCTGAATAAAAGTTCAGCTTTAAGTAAAATTTTTAGGATCACAAGAAACAAAAGTAAAACCTTTAAGAAAAGCTTTCTGTATGCTTAGCTAAAGATTACTGTTTTGAAAAACCTATTAGAAACCCGGGTCTAGCAGTGTTCTATTGGGAATTTATGAACACCATTACGTAAAGCTATCCGGGCACAACAGGGTCGTAAATAGGGAATCGGTAACTGAAATTAATTATAATTGCTAAATGGTGACCTAACAGGGTATACTGTGGTCCCGTCCGGGTTATTTATATAGAAATTAATCTTCAAAGTGCTTTGCAGTCTCCTATAAGAGTCTGGAGTGATTCTGTATGTGATTCCTTAAACCAAAGGTGTGGGTGGGTGTATACGGGTTCAAATAGGGACAATTGAATCGATCAAAGTTTTCAAGTTCATTTCGGTCTTGTATAAGGGTCTAGCGTAGTCTTATATGTGGTTCTTTAAACCAGAAGTGTGGGTTTCTAGCAGGGTGTATATTGATTTAAAAAGGGACATACATTGATAAATGTTTTCAATTTAATTTCGGTCCCGTGCGTGCAACTCCGCGTCTCATCTATACCCCGTCCGTGAGCCGCATCTACGATGCCGCTGTATGCGTGAGAATGTAGTGGTAAGTGGAGAGGGAAGATTTCGTGAGTCTTCCCTCTCTCCTAAAATTCAGACCTATCGGGTTCTTTCCAAGTGCCCCGTACAGGTCCCAATCATGCCCGGATACTAACATGTATGCCGAATATATCCCGGCTTAAAGCGGATCTTACGGGGTTCTATCCCTTGTTCAACGTTATCTCCGGCGTGAACTTTACAGGTTCTCGAAAAGCATAGAATTGTTTGGTCTTTAATTGCCTATTTTAATAAAGCGGTAGTTATAGTAATCGGGTTATATTGCTTTCATCGCAATTCATCCTCCACTCTCTGCAGGTTTTGGACTTAGGTGTTCGCGTTCACGATCGCGATTCAAAATAGCTAGTAACGAAATTGTACCGGAAATATTGTTATTCAGTTTGAGGCGAAGCGTGCGAACTTTAGAGACTATCGCGAAATTAATTTAAAGCAGTTGATGGGTACCAAAACTGCAGAAAATGATGACTTCGGCCCGTGGAAACTGCAACTAAAAGCATTACTAGTAGAGAATGACGCTTAGGAGTCAATAACGAGAAGGTCAATCCTGAGATCGTCTAACGAAATGAGAATGCTGGTTCAACAACTGCAGCACGCGAATGGTATAAATAAATCTGTAGATTATCCTATGAAAGTTAATACATTTCTGGAGGAATCTGCGTAATTAGAGGAAATGAGTTTAACCGTGTTGACAGTGATTAAATTCATTAGTCTAATAAAATTAGACAGTGTATAATTTGAGATCTGATCTGTTGTCAATGGCAAAAATGTTCAAAAATGGGAAGAAGTGAGTTTCAAGACAAGTTCAGCTATGGTTTGTGACTAAAAAATTTTAATTATGGCTCTAAAGTTTAGAACATTTGCAGGATAATGATTTCAAGTGTCTAATACACAATTGAGGAGTATCGTATCCAGAAAACAAGATAACTCTTAGTATGTGAAGCATGTGTGGTACAAAAGGTAGCGCAGAAAGATCTTTCCGAAAAGTTCGTCAATCAAGCTTGAGTTGGTACATACGAATCTGTGACGTCTAATGCGTCAAAATACTTCGTGTCGTACGTTTATGACGCAACACGTCGCATTCACGTGTTGTCAAGTTCCTGTAATTAAAAAGTTAGCTGTCGGTAGCATTCAAAAACTACTAAAGAATAGTTAAGAAGCAGATAAAAAATTAAACGAAGTGTGTGCAATCTGACAAACAATAAATATTGTCGGATTCTTGATTTGAGTCAAAACCACGAGAATTCTGGTATTGTTAGAAGAACCATAATACTTCATAGTCTAGATCAAATTGTTTGGCAGAATGGAAGAACCATACGCTACTCCTGCTGCCAAAGTGTCTCTTAATCATATCGAACCTGCTAACATCATTTTGAGCTGGAAAAATGTGAAATGCAAACCATTTGAGAAACAGATGCCCTTCTACAAGTCGAAATGGAGGAATACGATTTGAAAAATGGGCTGGAATCATTTTTGATCATGTCGCCCTAATATGCCGTATCTGTAAAGTTCCAGGTGTGAATGGTCTCAGTGAAATAAACACCTGGAAATGGAAAATTTCTATTTTTAATCCGTATGTGTATATTCTTAGAATATTTCGAAGACTCTGAAGTTTAAAAAATCTAGCTCCCTACTAACGAGAAAGTCGAAATAATAAGAAATTTTGTGTTCATCAATAATTTCCTGCCGAGGCAGGAATTTGAGGATTTCTTTCTTAATATATTTTGGTGATTCGTTATGATATTTTTCAGTTCACTTGAATATAAGAGTTTATAGAAATGGAATTTTAATGACATTATGACGAACAAGAATATCAAGCATGACCATCGCTAGCTTCTCGCTCAACAAAATGATAATTTGGTATTAACTAAGGCGATATAATTTTACAAAAATGAACCACTTTATTTGTTTTTTTTTTTTGTTGTATTTTTTGTATTTGCATTGCTAGTTTAAAAAATGGTTTAAGAATTAGGATTCATAGGGCGGAAACCATAAAAGAAACATTCGAATATATATAGAATGAATACGAAGAACATAATGAATTCTTAGAAAAATCATATATTATACTTTGTTTTATTGTACTCTAAATTTTTTTTCTAACATGAATTTGATTTCTGCCTCAAACAAATTTTATGTTCTTTTGTTTTGTTTGGGCGATTATGAAAAATTAGTTTAGTTTCTTTAGATTTTCTAACCTTATTTGGCATGAATAAAATGGTTAGATTTTGTAAAACTGTTTGATAGATGTTAAATAGATGGGCAGCGTCGTAGAAGTGGAAAGTCATTAAAAGGGTGCTTATTTATTTTTAAAATCATGCTCAGAAGATCTAAATAAATAAGAATGTATTCTAGGAAGTTCAGAGAACAAAATAAAGAAATTAAACTGTTCGCGCGTCTTCGTCGTATCGGTCGTGATTTCAAACACTGTTGATTCTCGATTGTCGAGACGCACACTGAGTATGAGAGTTGACCGTCGCAGGACTCCCGAAAACTCACACTCAAACAGATTTCGCTCTTATTGCTCACTTTAACTAACAAACGTACTCTTGGTTTCCGTCGCACTCAAATATTTATTAATTCTTCGTACAAATCGCACGTATAGATCTTCCTGGTCGCTATCACTTGGCCATCTTTCGTTCATAACTCTTCCTCGAGTTATACAAGATAAACAAAAATAAACGTAATCTGTAGAAACTGCTTTTTTGCAATAATTATTAAAAAATTATCTCTAATTTTATTAATCATTTTAAAAAACAATTTTCATAAACGGATGTATCTTTTTTTTACGATTCCAACGATATGAAATACTCGTTTTCGATTTTTTGTAGATACTGCTTTCTTAAATATTACGTCAGAAGAGTTGTTATGAGTTTTACTTAACGCAGTTCTCGACATTTTTTCAGGTCACCTTATATTTATGTAAGGTAATTTTCGTTTAAATTTTCTCGCTTAACCGCAATTCTCAATATCGCATAAATTTTTGACAAGAGGCTTATTACGGCGATTCCCACTTTGTGTTAATAAGTAAATTCTCAGCAGATGATCAGGTGAGAGAGAATTGCATGAAGCTAAAAATGATATGCGAGGGTTTCATGCGACGAGAAGCTCAGAAGTAAGTTGACGAGTGTCTTGGTCACCGCTTTTTCTAATTTAGCGGTCTTTCTTTAACGCCGTGTGGCGAGCTCTGTTTCGACAATTATAAAAATCGTGTTGTGATAGATCGTCAGGTATGAATCTACAAAAAAGATCTCTGATGAATGTTTAGTGCAATTATTATAAAAAAATTCATGTGCAAATTTTGATTGCAGCAGCGTTTTTATCCGTTTCAATCCTGACAAATAAAATTTAACATCTTGGCTCAATTGAACATCAATTCTTTCTTCGAATAAGTAGAAAGCAAAGGATTCTGGACTTAACGTCTACAACAAATTTCATCTCCGTTTATTTTTTGGGAATTTTAGACGTCTCACATTTTGGATTCCAAATCCTCTTCATTTTTAACAAACGATGCGTGCACTTATTTAAGGTATTCCATCGAAATTATTTCTCAGGGTATGATTTTTTTCTTAAACTCGTCAATTTGGAATATCCGCCTATTTTTAGGATATTACAATATGTTGTGTTTGTGACATTTTAATGTGTTATATGATTTTTCTTACCTCTTAAATTTATAATATCCGCCCATTTTTAGGATATTGTAATATCTTGTGCTCTCTATAATATCTCAATGTGTCAGGGATGATAGTCGTAGTCTAAGCCAGATCTCTGTCGTTATAATTGATAGTCTTAAACATAATTATGTTTTATTATTTATTCGAAGTATTTTATTGATTTTTAATAAACTAAGGCTCAATTTTATTCTAAATTTTTTTTTTAATTTCATTACAAAAATTTTATTATTACCATGTTAAGGTTTCAGCTTATTCCATTTATTCTGCGAGGTAATTTTAAATTTCGAAACGAATTCTAGAATCAAATAAATCTTTTTCTAAATATTTTGCAATCATTTCAGAAATTTATATTTTAAAATAATGAAATAAAATTAGATTATTACGGTTCGCTAGCGAAAATCGTCAGAGATCGATCTTTCACTTACAGAGTTTGTCTTTTCAACGCCATTATCGATCGGTGGCACATCAAGTAATATTTCGATCTCAGATTTTTTACTATCTTTCTCGTCACCGCAATCGCTTTCTATTTTGGTCGGAGTTGGTTTCCTCATTTTCATCTGAGTGGCGTGCGCCGTTGCTGCATGCCTACGACCTACACAATCAAATTTCAGTTTGACTACGCCATAGGCATCTCCAGGGTAAATTAACGATACTGTGAGAGGACCGCGAAACTTCTTTGGAAGTTTCGTTGTCTCGCTTGTCATGTCGGGTGCATCACGCATGTATATTATATCTCCAACATCAAACTTTACATTACGATTCCGATTTGTACTATACCTTATTTTATATTGCTCTTGCGCAATGCAGATTTATTCTCGCGATTTCTCTTGCAACATTTTTAGTTCGATGCACCTGCTTTGCTTGGCTACGGCCAAAGACCTTAATGTGCTATATTTTGGACTATTTGCCTGAAGGATTGGAATTAGAGTTGCGTTTATTCTTTACACCAGACCGACAGCCTGTCGGTGACGTGGGAAATTAAGCATGTGCTTTATCCCGTGTTTTAAACAAAAATCTTGAATGATCTTACAACGTAAAACATGTGCCACGATCTGAAATAATACGTACAGTTGCACTAAAATCTTAAATAAGATTTTCCAAGGCTTTAAAAACCTTGGTGCTTTAGTATCTCTAGCTGTCGTGAAAATGAAAAATCTTGTTAATGTCTCCGTCAAGAGAAAAATAAATTTTTGTCTCGTTGCCGTAGTTATGGAAGGACGAAGTTGGTTGATATGGTCCGTCAGCAAAGGGGCTAAAACCCGGATTGATTGGGTGCAGTTCGGCTGCTTGAGCACCAGTTTTAGTAGGGATACACTGAATACAGGTTTGAATGTGTTCCCGTACATATCGTTGTATGCTAGGGAAGAAATAATGTTTACGTATCTTGGCGGCAGTTCTATCGGCACCGGCGTGGCTTTGTAAGCCATGGAAAGAAATGATCTTGTTTTTCTGATTTAGACAGTATTTTCCTTTTTTGCTCAAGTTTCTCGTCAGTAAACTGAAAAACTCAAATTTCGTCTTCGGGGTTACTAAGCTAAAAAATCCCGTATTAAAATAAGTTATTTTGATCAGAGTCGCTAGGCTAGGCTGGGGCTCGACTCAGGGCATCTACATGTACTAGTTTTGATGCAGCCCTGTGAATGATGTCAAAATGATATTCTGACAGAAGATTTGATTATCGCACTATTTTTGTATTTTTCGATTTATGAGTGTTTAAGTGCAGTAATGAATTGCAATCCGCGACGATCATGAAATGAACATTTACCAACCAGATTCGGAATCGATTTTCGTTTCAGATCACTACCTACAATTCTAATTTACTCGTGTGGTAGTGACATTCGGGCTCGCTCGTTTTGCGATTAATAGCGTATACTACATTTATTTCGTTGTTCGAATCTCGCTGGAATAGCATCCCTGCTTATTCTAATGTGCTGGCATCCGTGTGTAATTCGGTGGTTAGTTCCGAGCATAATGGTCGCACAATAGGTTCTTCTGCTAACAATCGAATCAGGGTACGTAACGTGTTTTCTTCGTTCGCAGACCATTAGAAAATGTGATCCGTTTTTAACAAGTCGTACAAGGGTGCTTTTTTCAGAAACTTCAAACCCGAGACAAGACACGTGCGTTTTTAGAAATTGGCAATTCTTTAAATTAATTGTTAACCCGGCATTAACTAAAGCTTTAGTTACGGCTATGAAACGATCACGCAAAGATGTCTAATCCTTTCGCGGAATCTTAATATCGTCTATTTTAAACGAGACGTTATCGTCCGGTTTCGTATAAAGTGATAAATGCAGTTGTTTCTCGTGCCTCTTTAGTTAAGGGGAATTTCATATATCCCATTTAAAAATCTAATGTTATGCATAGATTACAATCGGTAAGCTTCACTAAAGTTCTTCCTCGCTCGCAGGAAATGGCTTTATTTCCACGGATTTACTGTACGGTATTTCTTTTATGTTCTTTCAATGAGGTTCGTGCAACCCAATTCACGCGTGTCTATCGTCACGCCCTTTTGATATACATTCTAAATACTTACCAGCTCTTTGACCATTGGTTTTGGTTGATTTTCTTTAATGTTGATATCTGCCGCGCTGATTGGTTCCCATTTTGAAGTCTCACTGTAAAGTTCTTGTAGTGAAGATCTCGATATTTTGGCGATTACTTCACCTTCTTTGATTTTTGTCATGGTTGTACTGGTGTGCGTAACCAAAATTAGAAATTCATGTTTCTGATCTGCTGTACACACAAAGTAAACCGATCGAGGTGGTAACTCCGTGTTATTCAGCACTGTTAAATTTTCGCTCGAATTTTCTTTCAAAGCGATTTTGCCTAACCTTATGAACTCACTATACACACATGCTAGTGTGTTGTGGATTTTATAAAAATCAACAAACTTCGAATTAGTAAACGACCTTCTAATAAGGACGTCAACTGCTTGGCTGTCGCGAGACTACTAGCAATTTCACTTCAGGCACTTTCACGCAGTCTGTTGAATCAGAACTTCAGGACCAGAGACGTATTGATTGTCCACTCTGCTGCTCCGGGATCAATCAGTGCAATCATTGAATTCTTGTCGACATTCCGAACAAATGGTCGCTATTCTGATTTCTTGGAGGAAGTGGGAGTCGCTAGTGTCTCTTGTTAAACTGTCGCTCGTTGAATGTGTTTTCGTTCTAGGCTTTTTTGTAGTTTCGGATTTATTATGTCGTTGACCTCGAATACGGTCCATGCGTTGAGCGTTCATGCGATCGTGTTCGATGTTGTCATGCATAAGTTCATCGACGTTAAGATGTACCCGCGCTCACATCGTGTTACATAGTTCACGTGACCATAGTCCTATCAGGACTTGTTCCTTGATATCTTTGGCGAACATCCCCAGGCATTTACAGAGTCGAACTTTACTGTAGAAGTATGTTGTTTCTCCATTAAAATTCTCAATATGTTATTAAAACTAGTATTTGGTGCGTTTCCCAACGCTCGATCGCATAAGTTTAACAATACCTGCTCTCTTCTTCTTCCGCCTTCCATCATGTTCCATAACAGTTGCTCTAGAGGTGGCAAGAAGTCTGGTTTCTTCCGTCTGTGTTGAGGTGGAGGGGTATCTCTTCTTCTTGACTGTGTCATTGTGGTAGATTTCCTATTTGAGGAACTTGCATCCAGGTTTGGGCCTGAAACATCGTTTTGTGGATTCTGCATATTTTCTATCAAAATGTTCTTGAATTGATCAAGCGGAATATTCGCATTCCCTTCCCCTATGTTGTCTTCTTCAATGGTCTTTCACTGAAGGGTCGTGATATCATATACGAATCTTCTGAAATCTGTTTCAAGCCACGCCTCGGACATTTTGGAAAAATTTCACTTTTCTTTTTTGGACAGTTTTACTCGTAGCACAAAAAAAATTACACTGCGAAGAAACAGTTTTCTTATTACCGCAACCCAATACTTATTAATCCTTCGTACAATTCGCACATATAGATTTTCTTGGTTGCTATCATATTTTACTTAACTGCTTTGTTTAATAGCATTTCATTACTTTGATGAGCCGTAACTAACTACGTTTTTTCTCTTCTTGTTCGTCTTTATTCCACTTTCATACTTTTTAAATCCTGCTGAATTATTCTTGACATTACGCGAAATTTCAAACTCAAACTGCCAGGGTTATAGAGACTCTTGTCCTATCTTTCTTGCATATTCAACTGAAAGGGGTGAGATGGAACAATTGAAACCCAAACGTTGTCGACATCAAAAATATCTCGAACACGGGCAATATCAAGCAAGATCCGAAAAATGCTTGTCCCGCTGTGAAACTGTATGGTTATTATACGACCCTGTGGGCGAAAAATCCAGAAGTTGGAAAGGATTGAGAGGGTGTCGCCACTGTATCTTCACGAAATCGGCTGCAAAGTCAAACTTATTCTGCGTGCACCTCGAAACTTGTCTAGAACAACTTCTCAATTTGCAAATTACAGGTTTATCAGGATATCAATTGTCCGACCTTTGCACATGTTCGTGTTCGCTATGAATAAGCATAAATAGTGAAATTGTCAAACGCACAAAAAGTATAGGTCTCCTATTATGGGCAAGTATCTTGCGAACGATTAGTACTAGTACTATAAACTTTCAACAAAAATGCTTCTGCATTAGAAAAGCGCCGGAAGTAACCTCTAGACGAAAACCGGCGAATGTGGCGCTGTCGTCTTTAGTAAAACTTGCGCTTTGTGGACAAGTGAAGTAAGCTCTAATATATGTATTTATGATCCATATCATAGATCTCTCCCCCCTAATAGCACGGAACATTCTGCGGGAACCTTTAGAACGTTCTAGGAACATTCTCTGAGCGTACAGAATGTCCACCGCTTGGGAACGTTCAAGTGGGATGTAGTAGATGAGGAACTTAAAACCCAAAAATGACATCTATATTTACATATCTCTTATGGTTTACGAGACAGGTGTTGTTAAAAATAACAATAATGGAACGTTCCCCTCAGGTCTCAGCGGAAAATTCTTGCAACGTTCCACTGGAATGTACCAAAGTGGCGGATATTTTACACGCTTTTCGAAATTCAAATAATAACACGAGACACTGGGCATTTCAGAATCCCATTCAATTAACATTGAGAAATTTAGGATGTTCGAAAAATTAAACTCATAATTTAGGGTTTGTTTGAAATATACCAAGTTTTTTAAAGACTGAAGAGGAGTCTGTACGAAATACAACCATACTATTAACTTCAGTTTTAAACCCAACGTTACCCCCCCCCCCCCCCCCCCCCCCCCCCACACAGCACCCTGAGTTACCCCCAAAAATAAGACTATATTTTTACTTATTATTGTTAATTTTTAGTAATTTCTTTCATTACTTTTTTATAAATAATAACAAATCGACAATTTGAATATCCAATATGACTTTTGAAACCGTTTGTAATTATTCAAATAAAAGTGATTCAAATGTGAAAGTTATTCATTGTTTGGAGTAGTAAATTTTTTGAGAAACATAATGTGCTTATTTAAACAATTAATTATTGTTTATTTTTAAATTATCTAAAAATGGAGCTAAAAATGTTCACTTTTTCAAGCTAGTATCCTATGCTACTTTTTGTTGAAGAATTATATCATTTTGATACATTTCTTTTATTGATTAACAAATTTATATTTGTTCAAAGAATGTTTATTTGCGCAAGAACTTTTCTTTCAAAAACTTTTATAATGTCGTATAAAATAGAACACATAAAATTATTTTTCTGATTGTATAGTGTATAGAAATAATATATTAACCAATTTTTTATTTTTTAAACAAAATGAATTTTTTTAACTAATTATTTTTTCCAAAAATCGTATTTTATAACTTAATCATAATATTGAATGATTTTGAGCCGTAGTCAATTCTTCTAAAACCTTATACCCTTGTTTATACAATTAACCTTTTTTCGTCTTTCCTTCAAATGGAGTGTAGATGGTTCACGAATAAAAAGTTTTAAAAGATGACATAAAGTTTTTAACTGAATTTACTACTTTTCGAAATCATTAAATATTACGTTTAGTTTGAAAACTACGATTTAAAAATATTTTTGAAAAATGTACATGTATTCTTTATATTCACTATACAGTCAGGGAAATTGCTTAATTAATTACATAATGTTTCAGAAATGTTCTACTCCAAAAAATCACCAACTATTACATTTAATTCAGATAGTACGATTTAATTTTTTATAAATAAATCATTGGTTAGAGAAGTTACATTTACTTAAAACATAAATTTTTTTTAAAGTCATGGAAGATATTCAAATTGTCCATTAGTAATTATTTTTATAAAAAAAGGCGACAGAAGTTGCTGAAAATTATCAATAATACATAAAACACTTGGCACGTTTTGATCAAACCCCGATGTATGAGTTTAATTTTTCGAAAATCCAAAATTTCCTTATGTTGATGAAATGGCATTTTGAAGTGCCCGGTAGCACGTGTTAATATTTAAACTTTGGAAAAAAGTATGGATTTTCTTTTCCGGAAAGTGAATACTTTTTGGGCTGTGACTTGACTTTTAGACTGAAAATAAATTCCAATCCAATTTTGGAGAACCATAATGTATATGTCCTCTAGGCTCGGAAAACTTCATGATTTTGAACAGTTTCGAATTCCCCAAAAAGTTCGTGTATACGAAAATTTTAGGTTCTCAAAGCGATTTGGGTACCCGAAAAGTATCCGGAAAGTTCGGTTCCGGAAATTCCAAAACTGATATGATTTCACGGGATTTAAGGATTTCATGTAATTCAAGGAACTAAAGGAAATCATTCAATATATTCACGGAATTAAAATAATTCACGAAATAATCACTGAATTTTTCGAATTAATAAAATTCACCAAATCTGAGGACTTCGTGAAATTCATTTCTTTAATTCCTTGAATTTTGTGAATTAAGTGAATGCTTTCAATTCTATGTATTTCGTGAATTCCTAGTTTTATTTCAATTTTGTTAATTACTTGTTTTATTTCAATTTCGTTAATTCCTTGAATTCCATAAATTTTTTGTTTCCCGTGAATTCCTCGAATTTCGAGTTTCAAATTTCAGCAAATTTGAGAAATTGCTCTCAATGCCTAATGTACTCATATACACTTTATCTTTTAAAGAAGCTGTATTAACACCAGTAAAAATTTTTTTAAATGTTCAAATAGAATTGTAATTTATTATCTCCTTTCAGCGCTTAATGTGTTAACAGTTTCATGTTTATCAATATTATTTATTTTATTAAGGTCTCACGGGTAAAAATATTTCACATTTAATCAGCTTTTGATTAAAAAAACGTTAAGCTGTTAAACCTTGTCACAAATTGTGGAAACACTACGTTGTTGTGAAAGAATCAATTAATTGATTTACATGAAAGATTTTTGCTTCAATTTGAGAATTTTCATAATTTCACAATTTTATGAAATAGTGATTTTAATGTAGATAGTTTTTAGTATTTCGCTATTTAGTTTTTTAATATTCTATTTAATTGTTGTTTTTTTTGTGAATAAATTTATTTTAAACAATTATTAAATATACAGTTTTCTTAATAGAAGTAAAAAATGAAGGTACTGGAGGTAATTCCTATAGTGGACCTGTTAGCTGGGCATTGTGTCTACCGAGAAGGAAAAATTAAAACCATTGCCAAAATCAGTTTATAGAGATAGTAACAAAATCACAAGAAAAAATGGAATCATCTGATGAAGAAAGTGAGAACTTTGATAATAACACAAAGTCAAATGAATTTAAAAAATCGAAAGGATTCTTTTTTTTATACTCTTTTTCGCGATTTTAAGAAAGAATGAACGTAGAATCGACGCTCTATGACTTGGCCTTTTTTGGCGTTCGCCTCATTTATTCTACCTAATGTTGGGGGATGAGGTGCGGGTTTTGAATAACAGTGCCTTATGAAAAAAAGATGTACAGTAGCCGGATATCCTAGGTATTCATCCTTCATTTTATCATCAATCAGAAATTATTCAGAGTTTGTTCATCTATCATATTACTAATGCAGAATTGTGTTCAGTAACAATTGATATCAGCTGACAGTGGTATTCATAGATTCCGCTAGTCATGGTGCGGAATGAATGAATTCATTTTTTATTGTGAAGTCTCAAAAACGTTCTACATCTGATAGATGAGTAAGGGATCGTCCACAAATTACGTAAGACGTTTTTCATTTGTTTATATCGTTGTGTCCTTCTCAACTTTACAGCAATTTTATGCTCGTCTTTATTCAAACAAAAGAAAAACGTCTTACGTAATTTGTGGACAATCCCTAACTGCGGGTTTCTAGTAAGTTGTAGAGTCACTTATAATGTTGCGCACATTCGTACAAGATTCTTTTAGGTGAAGATTAGCAGTTATATTGCGGCTGGCAGACGACAGTATGGATAGGCAGAATAATTCAAAAGGCTTGAACTGTATCTCGGTGGCTTTCATCTGAAAGCTCCAAATTTACGAAAAATCTTAAAATATTTAACAAATTATAATTTTTTTAGAATTTTTGGATTACAGGAATTTTGAAACGTCAAAACTGTTTGCCTCTTTTTTTATGCGAATCAATCCGGTTCTCTTTGAGCTATAAAATGTTGTTCTCCTGTGCGTACGTTATAAGCATTCCCATTCCTTTGGCAATTGTAGTGTTTCTTCTACTAATAATCCTTACAACACTTTGACAATCGAGTCTTCTGTTACGAAGAAAGCATTTTATGCAGGGTACATTAAAAAAACTATGAATATAAATTGTAAATTTCGAAATGATAATTTACAGTTGAAAGCAATAGAGACTAGAGAGGTTTCTTTGTGAATTGATTTCAATTGAAAACAGTTTCCCGAATATAAATTAATATTTTGGTGTCTAAGATAGTATAATTATTATATTATTACCCTATACTATTACCGTATTTATATTGAAAGTTTTTTTATTTCTATATTTGGAGTTCACGAAGCTGTCGTCAGTAGCTTCCAATATTTAAAATGAGAATCTCGCAACCATTTATAAAAATTTGTTGCTGAAAAAAAGAAACTTACAGCCATTTATTGTTTTGATTTCGTCTCTCGATATCTAACTTTCAGCAATAATATTTTTCTAGAATAGATTATTGTAATTAGTTATAGTGATTTAGGAGTGTAGAGATGATTAATTTTTTATAGCAGCACTTTGTATTTATGACAAATGAAAATCTGATAGATTCTTATGGCATGGTTAGTTCTTATAATCGTTGCGATTGCCAGAAAAATTGGTGCTACTAATCTTCATTAATAGCATACCAAGTATTTAGATACTTAATCACTTAACACGCTACACTATCCCAAATTTCTTGCTGTCCGAAGAAGCCCATGTCGGGTGATAAATACCTATACTACAGGAGATTGCTCTCCTCAGGAGCGTGAGTGAAAACGACCCTGTCATGATGTATTTCGTTCACACAAGACTATGATTTTGATCCATTTCCAACACGAAGTGTGCTTATTCCCTAGAAGCTAGCGAAAGAACCTCCGTAGTTCACGGTGAATCCGTTCCACCATATTACATCCGGGATGACGTATAGATGAAAAGATCAATTGGATGTCTTCTTGTTCAAGGGCATCTATCCAGTTTTTCGAGATGAATTGGATCCCGTGATCACATATGATCTTCTCGGGTTTCCCAAATTTGGGGATATAATCCTCACGGATTTTAGATAGAGCATTCTTAGTTGTTTCTATACTTATACAGCTTGCGAAATTTTATGAAGGTATCGATCGTTAAGAGTATATATTTTAATCCTCCCTTGGTTGCAGGTAGAGAGCCCTAGCAATCAATGGATTATAATTCCCCGGTTTCGAAGGTGTAACGCTCTTCATCTCCGAAAAACACGTTTAGTTCATAACCTTGTTTAATTGGCAAGAAGGACAACTAGAAATCCTTTGTCGTATTACCTTAGCGAACTTGGGGTAATATAATGCTTCATTTACCATTCGACAGAATTTAAGGGGGCCTATACGACCGTACAAGTCATGACATTCATCAATCACATAGTTGATGCTCCTTGGGGGTGTTTCTTCCGAACATCTTGATGCTTACGATATAGGGTCGGATCATTTGCTTTTTCCTTAGCGAAGTTATGAAGGGTTTTAGGTATATGAGAGGAAGGCTTTTTGTTAAGTGATATAGAAAAACACGTCATTAGTTGACGTCGCAAACTTCATCATGCAAATTATAGTGGATTCTATTTAAAGCATCAGCTACTACTTTGAGTTTACCTTCGCAATATTCGACGTTGAAGGCTAAATCTGGATGGCTAATATCCAGCGTGTTAATCGAGAACCTATAAGATTGCAGATTTGCAAGAAGGTAAAAGCTCCATGGTCGGTTATAATAGTAAATCGTGCACCATAGATGAAAGACCCAATTTTCATCAGTGCCCATACTATAGTCAATAATTTCTTTTCTGTAGTAAAGTAATTAATTTTTGGGTCCTTCAAGTGTCCTACTCGCATATGATATAGGTTGGCTTCCTTCATCTGGATCTCGTTGATATAGAACTGCGCCGAGTGCGACGTCATAGGCGTCAGTTTAGAGAAAAAAAGGGTTTTATTAAATCCGGATAATGTATTATAGAAGAATATTTTTGTAAACTAAATCCTTTGTACGTAGTAAAGCGTTTTTCCCTATCCGAGGTCTATTTCTATATCACTCCTTTTCATAAGAGTTCCAAAAGTGGAACTATTTCTTTTGCATGATTTTTTGAGAATCTAGTGGAAAAGTTGTTTAAACCTATGAAACCTCGTAGGTCCTTAATATTCTTGGGTCTACGACATTCTGTTATATCTTTTACCTTTTCCGAGCCAGGTTCTATACCTTGTAGAGTCAAAATATATCCTAGTAATTTGACATGTTAGCAAACAATTTTAAATTTTTCAATGTTTTTTGTAAGGCTGTGTTCTTCTAGGCGTTGGAAAAGCATGTCCAAATGATGGAAATTTTGTTCTACATCTTCAGATATGCATAGAAGATCATCAATGAAATTCACCATGAAATCTCCTATACCTCTCAAGGCAAAATCTAGTCTACGTACTAGAGCGGCGGTGCTGGTTTTGAGTCCAAAAGGTGTTACACAAAATTCGCAACATTTCTCTTCAAAAAGGAGAGCGGTGCATGTTCAGGATTCTAGACGTAAGGGAATATGCCAGAAACTCATCACCAAGTCTAGAGGTGACATAATTTTCGCGCCTACGCAACTCTCGAATATTGTATCCATAGGTTCAGAACATTCTTAGTCATTAATTAGTATGTTATTTAATTTTCTAGCATCTAAGCACAGACGAGTATCGCCATTTTTCTTAGTAACAATAACCAGAGGATTATTGTACGCACTGTTTGAGCGTCGGATTTTGCCTGTTTTCATTAAGTTTATAATTTCATTGCCTACACGTTTTCGGGCGGCCATCGGTACTGGATAAGTTCGACTAATAACAGGCTGAATGGCCCTAACTTTTAATTTATATTAATACATATTAATTAAACCTGGTTCTTTGTTAAACAACTTGGTATGTCTTAAAATTATTTCCTTAAATTTAACACGTTCGCTTGCATTTAGAGTGTCGATAGCCTCTATTTTTTCCATAATTGTTTGTGTCGATAAGATTTTAATGTGTTCAGCAACCAATTTTCCCCCATACCTTGTATTTGACCAATCTCATTGGTATGATCTGGATCTACAATTATCCTAATATTTTTTATTCAACTTCGATAAGACTGACTTTTACAGAACCATTCTGTCGTTTAAGCTTTACAGCATTTTCCTCGAAATAGATATTACATTCAAATCTTTGTAGTAAATCTACACCTAAGATACAGTCTTTATTTAACTTTGGAACGACAATGAATATAAACTGGCCTTTCGCCCAGAGAGATACTAACATATGATTGTGTTTTAATACGTACAGGTCTCGAACCTGTGATACGCACTTTACCTCACTGCCCGTTTCGGTCAACGCTTTTACGGAGGTATATTCAAGGTTTATTTCCATAATAGGACATTTGTCCAATCTTTTATTAATTATCTCATCTTCATTGTCTTACAATTCATTATAGGGGTTTGGGGAATGGCTAGTGGATGGTTAAGGATTGTTGGGTAGGAAAGCGGCAACTCCTACGTTTGGTACTTTATTACCTTGATTAAGGGGTGACGTACTTTAATTGGTGGTATTCCTATTTAGATTACTGTAAACTGGATTAGCTAAGTTTTGACATTCTTGAGAAATCATAAGGGGTTGGATAACCGAGTTGTTAGGCACATTGCTGTTTGAAGTTGTAGATAGTTCCCCGGAATGATTATTAACCATCAAATTTTCTATCTGATTTTGAGGGTTAAATTTTTGAAGAGGGTTATAGCTTTGGTTATTTCTACCCTGATTATAACCATTATAATTAGGGTTTCGGTTTTTAATTATAATTTGAATTGTTACCATATTGCTATTGATCGTTACCGCGTGTACGCCACCATGGATTGTTACTTCCCTCACTTTTATCGAGGCTCTGATATTGACGCGGAATACCAAGGTCTTGTGAATATTGAAGTGTTTCTTGGTTCTAAGGAAATTGACCATCTCTGTAGTTTTCGAAAAAATCCGGCTGACTTAAATTGAATATTTTAAGTAGTTCTACTAACACCTCAAAATCTGTTATGCCTCTGATTATTATTAGGGTTTTAAAGTTCTGTGTTAAATGTCTCGATAATTTGTTTACTATTTCCGTAATAGAAGGGGGTGGAATTAAAGCTTTTGCATTCGTTCTTATTTGGATAGCATAAGGCGCTTAAGTAATTTTACATCGCGGGTTATACCATCCAAATTTGGTTAAGAATCAATTCACCATTTGTTAAATGGATTTCCTCAGTTTCATGTTACAGGTGATCAATACGTCTGTCAACGCCTTTCACGTGGCCTTCGTTTAGACGCGATAAGAATGCACATTTTTCTTATTGTTTTTGGATGTTTTTAGCTAATCTTGGTTCCTCTCTACTTTCAACTACCTTCTGAAAATTATTAATACTCGGATCCAACTTAGCAAGCAGGAATTTATTTCGTTTAACTGTAGCAACAACGCGTGCCTGTTTTTTATGACTTTCCCCTTCAGGAATATTGGACTGTCCCCTTCAGGAATATTGATTGTTGGTGAAGGTTGACTATCAACATTTTCCGAAATTTTCGAAGTATTCATACTTTTGCCATCCATCATGATAAATTCTGATTACCGATGATGAAACGAATGCATGCAAGGTTATTTTCTTTTGATTACTAGTATTTTCATAAAAAAATACATTTTATCTTTTGTTGTAAATTCCAAAAAACACCATCAACATAACGGAAAAATTTCAAAAAGACGCCACGCCCAATACGTATATGAACCATTAGAACCTAGCGATGCGCTTTAAACTTCAAGTCCCTGTTCGGGCGCCATTGTAGCATTTCAATTTTATACGTATATACCACAATAATAAAAGGATAGAATAATTATTATATTATAACCCTATATTATTACCGCATTTATATTAAAGTTTTTATATTTTTATATTTGGAGTTTACGAAGGTATCGTCAGTAGCATCCAAGATCTAAAATAAGAATCTCACAACCAACTAAAAAAAAGAAACTTATAACCAGCTATTGTTTTGATTTTAAGTCTCGATATCTAATTTTCAACAATAAGAATTTTCAAGAATAGATTATTGTAATTAGTTACAGTGATTTACGAGTGTAGAAATTATTAATTTGTGATAGCAGCGCTTTGCATTTATGGCAAAAGAAAATCTTATTGATTTTTATGGCATGGCTCAGTCTCACAATCATTGCGATTGCCAGAAAAATTTGTGCTTCTAACCTTCATTAATAGCATACTTTCAAATATTTTACAATTATAATTATGTCTCAATTTCTTTATGAGAAAGAATTGGTGAGCATCATGGAGAACGAACATTGCAAAAGGAAAGGCCACTAAGGATTTAGATAACTTGGAAATATTTACCAAGAAAACTTTGGGCAAAAGCTTCATATTTTCTTGATAAACACCTAGCTACTGTTATTCAAATTAATAAAATATTTTAAAAATTTATGTTAGACTTAAATGAGCAGAAATTGTATTTCGTAACGTGGGTTTAACTTGCGTTTATTAGAGGCACGATAAGCCTGTACGTCACACTATTGATTACTAAAAATGAAAGTAATGAATCCGGAACAAAAGCTCGATTTTTACGGATCTCATTTTTTAGAAACGCTTTATATACTCGTTTCAGAACGAAACCACATTTATCTCTATTCGTTCCAGATTAGGTTGAAGCGCATTTTGCCGGTTTTTAAATATCGAGTTAAACCCCTATGGATACGTGGCAATGGTCCCTCCTGATTCTAAAACGCCACAATAGACCTCTCTACGACCTAATCTGCAGTCTGCGCATTCTGTTTGAAAGTCTAAAATTTCGATCAAAATGAGGTAAGAAAGCAGTTGTTGTAGCAGCGCCGTAAAAATCAATTTCAAAGTGAAAATGTGTACTATATAAAGTATACGTGGACGTTAACATCTTCTAAGACGTCGGCTAAGGTCGCAGTTTGTGAAAGGAATACCGCTGTAGGAAACCAGGAGATTTAAGAAAATAACACTCAGAACGACTTGGTTGCTTTTCACGACCGTATGCAGTTCTTTTCTAATATATTTTTTATTTCTTTTAATATCACCCAGCTTTCTGACTTTTAATTGAATCTGATAATAAGATGGAAATTCCAAAATTTAGTTTCCATTTTTGAAGATTTGAATTTCGACCGCAACTTTGTATTCCGCTATTCAAAAAACCTTCTCGTAGTGGCTTTTATGAAAATCTACCAGATAAACAAGACTCAAAATTTAGGTTAACTATCTCAATATAATTTTAAACCTATAATCGTATTCTACAAATCGATTAAAAAATTAATTGAAACTTGTAAGAGAACGTTAATGTAATTTTCTTCGATTTTAGTTCTGATTTCCCTTCGGGCTTGGAACGTTTCCCATTGTAACTGCATCCCTAATTATAATTCTTCAATTTTAGCTCTCCATGAAAAACAACTGGAACTTCTTTTGATAATTTACTCTACTAAATGTGGCTGGATTTTGTGCAAGGCTGGATGCAATGATTGCCACTATACGAAACGTTGTGTCATTTTCCTAACTTTTAAATCTTGTGAAAGAAATTCTCTGCAGGTCTTATTTTGTGAATTTTAATTAATTATTACCAATTCTTTACCAGTCTCTTTGAGTTTTTTGAGTTTAAATGATAAAAATGCAGGACACTTTATGAGAATTCCATCAATTCCTAGGATGCAAGTATTTTTTATTCTGAACAGGTAAATTAAATCATGAGGAGGTAGTGTTTAGCATAAATTGGTTTATCTTATGTTCGTTAAACACTCAACAAAGCAATTCATTTTAACTGTTACCTTTCACGTTAATGCCGGTTAAAATTAATTCAAAATTTTAGCACTGTGGTTCTTGTGCTCCCATTTGTTGATGGGTTGAAGGAAGACTTTGCAGAGCCACTCAGAATTAACTTAACTCCATAGAACACGAAATTTTATTTGGGTTAAATTAAACGCATTCTAGCGTTCCAGCTGTAACTTGAAGCGTGAGTATTCCCTATATCTAGGATATCTTGGTTGAAGAGTCGGAAAAAAAATTTTCGCCAAGAGAGTAAAATCCCGAGAATCGGAGAATCTGGCACCAAACATGTCGTCGTGGTCAGATTCAAGCCAGACTGCCTACCTGTATGTTCCCTCACATTCAAAGTAGTCTCGTAGTCGCGCGTCCGTTCATCTCCTTTTTTCGAGTGGTTGCGCATGCAATACACTGGTCTCAGTTAACCTCATTCTTTAGTTGAATTTTATAAACATGATTGATAAAATTACACTAAACGGTTTCATTGCCCCCATAAAGGAAGAAATGTTTCCATTTTTTAAAGAATTTATTCGTTTAATAAAGAAGGATACAAATTGTTTTTAAAGGCTTTGAAAGGTGCACCACAAGGAGAGACTTTGATTGACCTGTTTTGGGTATTCCATTGTTTTATTGTCACTCAATTTCTTTTTGGTTGCTAAGTTGAACACTTATTTTTATTTTTAAATTACTTTAACGCGATCCTGATTGATCTAAAGTCAATTTCGCACTAATTTTTGTATTTCATTTTCTATATTTATTTTTCAATTAGAACTGGATACAGTTCTGATTTTACTTTCTTTTCTTATTATTTCTACTTCTTTCTGTTCTTTATGTATGTTAATATTTTCTATGTAGTTTCTTTTCTTTTCGTGTTTCGTTTTAATCTTTTGACTGTTATTTTTTCTTCCTTTTTATATAATTTTTTTGTAAAAATCTTACTATCCATCTATTGTTTAATCTAAAACTCATCTCTTTGTTCTTAACTTTCTAATTGCTATAATCAATCTTTTGGCTTTTATTGCAAGATGCATGTAAATACTCGACGAACTCCTTTAATTTTCTAATCGTTTTTTTTACTTATGTTTAACTTATTATACCCTATTTTTGCTCCTTTAGCATCCTATCGTGTTAATTAAAGTTTTAACAATTTTTATATTATTCGATCATTTACATTTATAGCAGTATAAATTCAACGAAGTGTCGAAGGTTATTATATTATATTTGAGGCTATTCCCACTTTCTTTTCTCACCATAATTCATTGGGCCAGGAATATGGAAATGTCTTTCGCCTACCTTTTAAACTTGAATCTGCATGATGTTTCCCGATTGAATATCCATAGTATGAGAAAAATCCATCTATTCCTTATATCGCGGGTTGTTCTATGTTATGAAAAAATCCGGTAGTTTTCCTGGATGCTTTCTCCACATTTTTACTTAGATTATTATATTGTAGGGTGGCTTAGCGGGAAGTTTCAGCTACATTGATAATATGTATTCCACTTAAGGGAACATTCTCATATAGGGGCCGTTCACAAACCACCTAGACAGATTTTGGTCACTTTTGAGCCCCCCCCCCCCCACGTCGTCTATCGTAGATATTTTTCAGCCCCCCAGCCCCTAGAAAAAGATGTACTTTTTCATGAGAAAAATTATCTAAATAAAACTATTTATAAAAAGAAAGTTTAAAATTTTTTCATATAAGTCATCAGATGGAATAAAAGGTGAGAATAACCATGCATGTAAATCGTCTATTGAAGGCAAACAATGTTCTTAAGGTTTTCGACAATTGAGTTGACAAGTATATACAAAATAAAAGTATATCCATATAAAACCACGTACCACAGACGAACCCACCCTCCCGTATGTGGCTCATTGTAGTCTTTCAGTGGCTTTCAGTGGGAATTTCTGGATGTTTATGCAATCACTATGTAATGAAAAATAGATCGATTTTTTGAACCATTTATATGAGAATGTCCCCTTAAAGGCAAAATGTAGCGATAATATATTAATAATACAATAATTTAAGAACACTTAGCTTAAATTACTTAATCATGTATAATTTCGGGCTTTCTTTGCTCAGGAGTTAGATTTCGCGATTTTGTAGCTATTATTATTTTGCTCTTCGATTCTCTTATCGAGAAAAGTTTTAAAATTTCGGTAATGACATCTATAGTGTCCAGAAATGCAGTCCAGTTTATTTTTAATGTGGGTATATTATCATTAAAAAGTTTGGAAATATGGTTCTTAGAGCCATCTAGTCTAGTACGCTAAAGTACTAGAGTAGTATTCTAAAGTACGCGCGACATCCGTTCCAACTATTTTTATTTCTATACCTTTTTCATTTAGATCTAACAGTGTGCACTGTGCTACCTTTTTATTAATTTCATCGTCACATAATACAAATTAATTTTGAATATCGCCGTAATTTTCAATATTATTTATCTCTCACAACTTGCAACCTGGTCATTCGTTCATAAATGAGCTTGCCAACTCGTAGTCTCATTCTAATGTTCCTTAATCGCTTCTTTATGTCCAATCTCACAAGATATTTCCTGATTACCTATTCAAGGCAAGGAAATATAAAAGTAGTATTGAAATTTTCTAATTGCTGACAACAGTAATACATCAGCTAATTCTATATTTCCGTACGTTGAACTTCCCAATCGTAAAAAATCCTTACCGAATGAATTAAGTAGTAGATTTTACTACGAGCAGTCTGAGGAAGAACGTACCAGTAAGTGTTTCTTTTCTCTGTAACTTTTTCTAAAAGTTGAAGTTAGAATCACCCGTCCGAGGTTCGGTTCAACAATTCTATGATAGAAATAAAATTCCCTGGTTCATATATTGAATTTAATAAAATAAAATTGATAATTGGTTTGGTCAAATGTAGGGCGGAAAAGGAATAAAATAAGAATGAATTCAAGAATTAATTCTAATTTTATTCCTTTAAATTTAATGTAGCAAGGCAAATAAATGCAAAATACTTTAAGTACATGTTCTTCTATCCGAAGTAATTAAATGCAAGCGGACATAAAACCACAGAGATGGCAAAAGTGTAAAATGGAGGTGCGAGAGTAGTGTCAGCAAAACCAAAATAAAAGTGATTTGCACACGGCACCCGATAATAAGTAATCTGGGAGAAGTTATCTAATGGTTTTGAAAGCCATACATTTTTTATAATGAAAATAAAAGTCCTTTTCTTACAATTTAATTTATTAAATTTTTTACATTCATTACATTAAACAATCTTTCGAAAATCTCTCGCGCGACCTTAAACAGGATACTATTTTGGGAGTTATTCCAAACGTCTAAAATCCTTACTGTGCACAAATAGCCGAAAGTGTGGCAAACACTTTTTTCACAGTGTGTGAAACAATTTAATAAAATTAACGATCTTATAGTACAACTAGAAAAACAATTCGGGTCAATACAAAAATGCCAGTGGTATTTGGATGTCATTTTCAGTGTTAGGATGAAGGATGCTGATGTAAGAGTGTTATTGACTATCACGATAGACTGAGAGGTCTCTTGAGCGTTGCCAGGCACAACCTGGAAGAAAAATCGATGAAATGGGATGAAAGACTGATGAAACCGTTGCTAGGATGTGCTCGTAACGCATTCATCAGATTCCTCCATCAGGAGATGTGCAATTTTGTGGACACCTCCAACCGTGATGCTAGAACAGCCACTCGAGTATGCACGGCATATAGAAGACCGCATAAAATACCAGGAGATGAAGAGGGCAGCTGCAATATTCCACATCTCTAGGAAAAAGGAGTCTTTATCAGAGAGACACCGCTCACCTATCCCATATTCACTGGAAATGACGAAAACAGAGAAGAATAGAATCCTAACATTGTAAAGGGTTAGTGCATCTATAATTATGTCAAGCGTGGTTCATTTTATGCAACAGATAAATCAGGGGGGTACCAATCAAGTACCCCCAACCCCAGCCGAATAAATTCAGGAGAAATGCTATCCCTCATAGATCTTCATTGCGAGGCCCAGGGAATTCAACCATTCATCAGACTCGTCACAATAACACAGTAACGAGTCCAGTACTGGAATTGGTGCGCCCGAAATGAGGAAACCAAAGGCCAGTTTTTTTGTCAATCCGGGTTTGAACGTCAATTTAGTAAAATTACGTGCCTTACACAATTCAGTTAAAGCATTGAACCAAGAATTACTGTCGATAGTTGGCATCACTGATCATCTGGTAGATACCCGCCGTACAGTAAATATAACAATCTTGAACACGCCTATAAATTTTCACATCGTACGAAACCAATTCCCCATATCCACCGATGGAGTACTTGAAAGGCCATACTTGCGTCAAGATCAAGCACGGTTCTCTTTTAGAGACAACACGTTTGGTGGAAAAGTGTACATGGTGAAGGCGCGTCTCCTCCACTACGAGTATCACGAGTTCTGAGATGTAGGGTTCCTATCCTGACAGATGAAATCTGAGAACGTAACTTTTGCAGAGTTAAGACCTAAATTGAGTCTCAAAAAAGACTTTTTCTTTGGGGAAAGAGTGCGAGAATTTGAATTCTTCCTATCGAAATTCTCACGGGATGATAAGCTTGTTGAGAATCTTCGATATCCTTCAGAATAATTGATGTCCTCAAAGGAGTTTTGATGATTTAAGAGGTTCCAGGTGTTACATATATAATAAAAATAGAAAAACAAGAGAATCAGCCAATTATTCTCTACACTTATTATTTTTTAGTTATGTAGCACCTGTAGCCTGCAAACCTTTTAGAATAAACCTTGTAAAGCAGCTTAGCCAGTCTAGCCGCCTATGCTCATTTCTTGATGTTTTTGCAAACTCTGGTCCAGCTTTCTTGCTTTGCCTTAAGTATTAAACCCCTGTATTTACCCCTCATCGTACTAAATGAAGTCCATAGTCCCTCCTTGTTGCCAGTACTGGCACGTTTGAACCTCTCTCTGAAGTTCCTGCGAAGTTTTTCGAGTTTCCTTTCCACCAGTGTGTCTCCCCAACCTTTCGGACTATGGTAGGCCGACAATTACTTTCATAGGTAGATTTGATGACTTCCGCGAAAAGTTCGACTGCCATCTCCAGAGTATCCGTCCGTTCTTCTTCGGTTTCTGACCCATTTAGGGCCCGCCGGTACAATGGAATTCAACTCATATAGGAGTTAGCATTATACCAAACCATCAAGTCTCAATTCTCTCTTCCTATGTCCCGTTAGGCTCTCCTGTCTATGGCCGGCAAGTGACAAGTGGACAGAATGAACAAAACAGACGTTGTTATAAACTAAGCCATGCTGTAGCATGTTTTTGTAAAACTAAATTCAATGCTTCCCCTCAAGCGCACAGCTCTTCCATTCTCTATCTTTAAATGTTTATTCCAAATTTGGTAATACACTTCTGATGCTTAATTTCAGGTCATCCTTTAGTGAATATATCAGCCATCATTTCGGCAGACTGTTGATAATGCAATGAAATCGAACCACGTTCGAGAGCTTTCCTGACAAAATGATGCCGTATATCTATATGTTTGGTTCTTGAATGCTAAATAAGATTCTTTTCAAGTCTTTAAACTCCCTGATTATCATTGCAAATTGAGATGCTGTCTTAAATTCCCTATCCGATTTCTTTCAAGAATCTGTTCAAGTATATCGCTTCTTTAGCGGCTTCAGTCAATCCCATGTATTCGACCTCGGTTGTTGATAATACAACAATGCGTTGTTTCTTCGATTCCTAGGTAACTGCTCCATTTGCGAGGACAAACACGAATCCTGTGTAGGATCTTCTATCCTGAGTACATGCTGCCCAGTCAGCACCTACAAAGCCTTTCAATTGACTTGAGGTCTTCTTGTACGTGTTACCTTAGTGAGTGGTCCCACGTAGGTATTGAAGAATTATTTTAGCTGCAATCCAATGTCTTTTTCAATGACAGGTGTTAAACTGGCTTAAAAAGTTCACTGAGAATGCAATATCTGATCGAGTTCCAACGGCCAGATACATCAGACTTCTTATCAGTTATCTGAAACGATATTCGTTGGTTTCTTCAGTTGAGCTATCTTTATCATCATTGACTTTCCAACCTGGATCCATGAGTGCCAAAGCATCCTTGGAATTCTCCATTCCAAATTTTCTTAAAATGTCTTCCACGTATCCACTTTGCGAGATCTTCATGAATCCATCCTTTTGGTAAAATTCTATTCCAAGACAAGATTTCACCTTGCCTAAATCTTTTATTTTAAAGCGAGAGTACAAGAGTTGCTTGATTTCGGAGATCCAGTCAAGGTCCTTTGAGGTAACAAACATATCGTCAACGTAAGTTGCGACGATCATTATTTTGTCTTCTCGTTTACCAACGTATACACACATGTCTGTATTTAAAAGCTTCAGGTCAATACTTTTCAGCACAGTACTAAGATTTATGTGCCACTGCCTTCCAGCCTCTTTATGGCCATACATCGCCCTTTTCATGAAACAGATCTTATTTCCTTTTTGGATTTCGTCTAATTCTCCATTAAAAAATGAGGTACTGACATCTAATTGATGAACGAACATATCGTTTTCAACAGCGAGAGCCATCAGGAGCCTTACTGAGCTGACTGACCACAGGAGCAAAAGTCTCATTGAAATCTATCCCAGGACACTGGGAATAAACCTTTGCAACCAACGTGGCTTTTCTTCGTTCCAGATTTCCTTCAACATTAAACTTATTTCTGTCTAAAGTCTGCATCCTATGATACTTCGTTTTTCCGGTCGATCAGCTATCTCCCACGTGCCGTTCTTGATAAGCGCTTCGAATTCATCTTTTATAGCACATTTCCATTCTTCAGCCTCGCTTCAACTGAAGGCTTCTTTCAATGGTATTTCAGCAATACTAGCATATTCAAAATGTTTTTCTTGAAGAGCTATACCAACATTGAATGTATTGTAGATCTTGGCAGGTCTACCACGATTTCCTGCTCTGCTGATTCGAGGACGACCTGGTGATCTTCTTCTTTCAGGGTCATTTCGGTTTTCAGATCCATCAAAGCCGATTAAATCTTCTTCTTCACTGTCATAGAAGACATTACTTTTTTCGTGCTCTACTTCGTTGATTTCATGAACTGCATTCTCTTCTCTTCGTGGAATACTATTATGTTCTACTTCTATCCATGTCTTCTCTTTTTCAGGGATTTTCTCTTCCCCTTGACATGTATCCTCTTGGTTTTTGTTGACATCTTCGTCCGAAACAAACTCTTCGTAGTTCTGCATCGGTAGAAATTCGTTAAGTAAAATCACATCTCTTGTAATATGAACTTTTCTTTCGGCTGACAACCAAACTCTGTATCCTTTAGATTCCTTGGAGTATCCTAAAAATATACAGTCACATGTTTGATGCCTCCCGCTGTGTCTCATTTTTTAGGCCCATCGTGCCTGACGATTCGCCAGGACGCTGTTTTAAGTCAGGGGTTTAATCCTTTCAAACGCCGGAGGAGAACAGACGGGTCTTTCAGTTTACCCAAGAACCACGCCGTAGCAACAAATACGAAGACCCCTCCCCTACAGAAGGTCTTGATTTTTGGAAATTGGTCTGGGGACATTCATTTGAGTTCCCTCCAGGTGGTCTCCCTGAAGAGTTCAAACGGCTCCGTAGTGAGCAGCCAGTCCGGGTAGGTCGCATCCGTTACCAACATAGTCAGGAGGTCAGTTCTCTGAGCGGTTGTCAATCCAACCCCCGACGCCTCCCTGTTCGTCGGCTCCCGTTTCCAAAGCCTCATTCATAGGGACCGTCAGACCCTAATCTCCCGGGATAGCTGAGGACACAGCCGCCATCTGAGTTTGGCTTGCTGAAGAGACAATTTGGGAGAAAAGGGTTATGTAAGACCCGTTCAGGCCCAACGCCTCTCCCCCTCCGCCGCATTCAGTTATTCTTCTTCATTGGCTTTGTTTTTTACGTGATCCATTTTGTTCTCACGAGTAGCTAGCGAAATAAAAAGGTCCGCCCCGGCAGAGCTTCGCATGCAGGGGTTAAACTAATTAATAGAGGAGGTCGTCCGCTGTACCCTCGTGGCCGTTATGACACCTTCGTAACCCGTAGGTGCCAAAGTGCCACGGGCACGATCACTATACACCCATGGCTTAGAGTGGGGGGGGGGGTCACCTTGAGCGAAACGTTCAACAAATATCCGTTCACTGGCCACCCTACCGACTGGTGACAGTTTCTTGGTCTCTGTGTGGACCGTAGGCCATTCCTGTCCTGATTCTAAAAACTGTAAATCGGCCCGGAAGGGACTTCGACCGAGGAATCCAGAAGGTTTGTTGTAGCTCGGCTCTTTCATTCTTCTGCCATACTACAATCATGCATACCAGGAGAGCCCTTTTAGAAGGATCCTTTTCATATCACCCAGGAGTGCCCGTTTATAGGGGTTCTTTTATATATACCCATACACACATGAAGACCGAGGTCAGTTTCACCCCCATGTACCACATGCTTAAGCCTCCCAACAAACTGCAAATTCTTACAGCCTTTGGGGAGGAATCAAACCATGGGGCCTATGACAAAGCCACCGAACGCGTCCTCAGGTGCTGATAGAGGGTCACTGTATAAATGGTTTCTACTGAATATGGTTACAAGAATTAATAAGCGGTGGCGGAAAATTGTTTAGGTATGATCCCGAAGGAAGAACCCCTAAGCGGAGACGTAGCAACCGTGTCACAAACTGAATGGTACCTGGGTCAGGTGTTTCAAACAGTAACTCTGAGACAGCGGGCGACCTCTCAGGGTATGCAGTCTTATTCTTTCATGCGGGGCGTGGATCGAAAAAAATACCGACAACCCTAGAGATGGGGGTCTAATCAATATGAAGTCAATATGATGGACCGACAAAATAAAAATACTTTCAAGTTGATGGATAAACTCAGGGACGACCTGCTGGAGTGCTATGATACCAGTCTCGTCCCTGAACAAAAAAGTTAGATGGTGCTACAAAATCCGGAGAAACATTAAGATTCAGGTTTCTCTCAAGCCTAAAGATCTAACTGAACTGGATAACGAGCTTCGTGGAGATTTTTCCGAAAAGCCCGATGTTTTGAAGATCAACTGTGGTGTGTATAAAGCAGCGAGTACTTTAGCAGATGTAAACCGTAAAACTTGACGAACGCCAATGTTCGACAGTTTGCGCGTGAACCATCCGCCCATACCAGAACAGGTCGAAGTATTTTGGAGTGAAGTCTACGAAGATCGTCATTAACTGAAAGCAGACTGAAAGAAAAAGCTTCCAGGAGCTATGCAGTGCCCATTGAACTCTTGAGGAAGAATGCCTATCCACCACTGGCGAGGAGGTGAAAAAAGTATTAAAAGGCATGAAGAACTATTCCGCTCTGGGACTAGATGCCTATTCCGGAGTGGTTGCTGTAAGGGCGTATAGTACTACTGTAAACGATGGCTAACTTAGCTGACCCGAAAAATTACAGGTCGCTTTGGAGAACCAAATTTACCATCTCATCTCAAAAATATTGTGTAACAACTAACAATGTCACCTTTTAGAGAGGTGTCCTTCAAGGCAACATCATGAGTCCACTCCTCTTTTGTCTCATTATAACAAAGTTATGATCACCCCACAATGATAACACTTTGCGAACCCAGGACTATTATTGGGGAGAACACCACTTCCTAGTCCTGATACCCAAAACCTGGCCACCGAGAGCCCAATCTTGTGCCCCCTAAACGCAACCGTGGTTAGCCCATCCTAACGTTTCGCAATTGAATCATCTCCGCGACACCTTCGTTTTTTGACGCTATAAACTTACGACGACGCCACGCGATTCTCCAGGATGACCTCCAGGACCGCAGCCCGCTTAGTGAAGAGAACCACCATCTGCAGTTAGGAACCTTGGCTCCGTCGCCCGGATTTCATCAAAACTATGGGAAACGACCTTAGCTTCGCCGCCTGGCTCAAGCCCGTAGCTTTATATCTATCTACTGATTTTTTAGTTGAATATAATAAAATATTCATAATAAAATAAAACTGTACCAACAATCACGTCGAGAATGGCTTACTTTCCCGCAGTTGCAGCACGTTAATAGTTCTCGCGATGAATAATTTGAATTGCGGTTTCCTAAATTTGGATCCATTAATTCCTGTGCACTTGGATTTATTTCACCTTTTTATTGTGCCTACTATTTTCGTGATTTCAATATTTGGATTTTTTCTGATCTTTGTTATCTTTTTTGCCTTCTGACTTATTATTACTCTCTTCCGCGATATATAAAAGCGGTGGTAGTTGCGATTTGTTTTTATTTTGATGTGTCTGGGTGTTTCCTAACAGCTGACTAATTTTATTTAATAATTGGCCAGCTGGGTTCTGATTTCTGAAAATATTGTTTTTATAATTATTATTAAATCGTGGATTGCTTTGCGTTCCATGACTTTGCATTCCATGACCATGGCTCATGACACTGGACGTCTATAATGTGGCTAGTTAATTGTGTCAGTTTCAATTATATTCCCTGATCTATTACTTTTCTTTTAATATCATTTTCTAGTTGTTCGTGTTGTGCTTCATTTAATTCTACTATTCCATCAGAAATTTCGGATGTCGAAGTCATTGAAGCAGGACATTTGAAATGTTTAGTTGCTATTTCAGATCCGCGTGAAATCAATCATTTAGTGATAGTCCTTGACTTGAGTGCCAAGTACCGTTGAAAAACACTCGAAGCTTCGTAGTAAGACTTGAGTCTCGCCAGACCCCATGATTTTAAAAAATGCCCTTTCATCCACTCTTGGATCAGAAGATTCAATGACTGGAGCCATATGCTGAAGCTTTTTGTACTACTTCATGAAATCGGTGTAAGCATCCTGGAGTCCACAATTCCTTTTGAAACGTTGTTCAGTGTGAAGTAGCAACCTGACAGCTGAAGAGTATGAAAAGTATGAATCTCCTAGCTTTGTAACATCATTTTTAGTGGGAAGACGCCCGATTTATTTTACTTCTTTTGTGCTAGAGTGAGTCTTTAAGAAATTCTATTCACAAGCTTCCTCCCTTGGAGTCCTAAGAGGTTTTTATGGGACTACTTCATTATCTTTCAAAAAAAGTTTGTAGGTCAAAATATAATTTGTCATTTATGCAGCAGTGAAACGTGCTGACCGAAGAATTATAAATTGAGAACTATCCCGTTAGACCACGCAGTATCTAGACAAAAAAGAGTTTTATGAGCAACAGGGGCAGAAGGATGTTCTTTTAGAAGGCCTGGCTCAATAAAAATGTAATGCACGTCAACACCTGAAATTATATCAATTGGACGATATTTATAGAACTTCGGATCTGTCTGTTTTCTATAAGCGCCTCCCAAGTTGCCCCATCTAATCTTTCGATTATCTAATTTTGGAAATCAATTCGCACATCTGGTTTCAGTAGATTCTCAATTTTGATTTGCCTTTGTTTTGTTTTCTTTGTTCTCTTTTTTCTCCATCCCCGACCTAAGTTAATTTTGGAGATCAGAAGGTAATGATCATTATTGCATTCAGAACGCTTCACGATCGTTGTAAATTTCAATAGCTCTCTTAGTCTTTCATCCGCAACAACAAAGTCAATTATACTGTGGCTATTACCTTTGGACCAGGTGTACATGTAGATCATTTTATGCCTAAACCAAGTATTTGTAATAAACAGACCCCTTTCTAAGCATAAGCTCACTAATTTATCTCCGTTATCATTTGTTTTTGGAACCCTAAAATTACCTAGTACTCTTTTTGTATCCGGATTTTGGATGCCTAGCCATCCATTTATATCTCCTAGCAGAATTATTATTTCACCACGATCGCAAATATTTATTGTGTCATTTAAAGTGCCCCAGAAGGCATATTTTATTTCTCTGGGATCACTATCAACTAGCGCGTAGCATGCTATGATAACTAATCTTACGATTCCTACTTTCATTCTAGTCCACAACAGTCTGGGAGATAAGAAATCATGATCTTAGTGATTCTGCTTCGCTCTTTTATTCAAAATCAGACCTACTCCTTGCCTGCTATGTATTGCTATGATATACAATTAAAATGTGTTGCTCGTCTGGATTTTTCATGACCTAGGAATTCACACAGCCCCTGTTCGAATGTGAGAATATCTGTGGGTTAGCCCGGCCCACTTAGTATCAGCTTGCCAGAGAAATTCCGTTGCTTTGAACAGTACACCCTTCATTTTCTTGTAACCTGGAGCTAGGAAACATTTGGTCCACGATTACAGGTTCCCGTAATGTTTTTGATGGATATTGTCAATTGGAAAAATTAATTTGCAAGCAAAAAAATTATCTCTCAAAAAGTAGTTAAATTTTCAACCAAAGCAATGAATCTTCAAACAAAAAAAGAATCTTTAACAGCGTAATACAACTTTCAACCAAATAGTTGAATTTTTAAACAAAAATTAAGAATTCTGAATTAGGAAGATAATAGTTGAAACAACAACTTTGAAATAAAAAACAGTACAATTTATCAAACAGCGATCAGTCATTAACAGAGTAGTTCAATCATTAAGAATAACAGCTTATTTTTTATTCCAACTGTTCCTTTTTTAATGAAAAATATGAAATTTCTATCAAAGAAGATAAACTTTTAACCCAAAAAACGCATCTTGCATCAAATAAATTACTTTTCAACCACAGTGATTAAGTTTTTATGAAGTTGTTCACCTTTGAAACAAGTAGCGGAATTTTCCACTAAAAATATGAATATATAATGTTCAACAAAACGAAAGAAAAAAAGATTTCTGAACGAGAAATACAATAGTTAAAATATTTCATTTCAAGAAAGTTTTTAATTCTCAATCATAAGTGGTAAACCTCATCCAAAAACTACCAATATTCGACATAATAATTGAATTTTTTTACCAAATAGATAAATTGTCTACTAAGAAGTTTCGTTTTCAGGTGCATTTTTGCCAAAAAACATTAAATTTATCCCAAAATAGATGAATTTGCCAACTAAAAAAGACGATTTTTTAACCAAATTTAAAGTTTCAACAAAAAAAGATTTGTTTATAATGTAAGAAACAAATGTTGAACCAGTTCAGTTCCACCAGAAAAGACGAATGTGCAACAATTCGAACAGTTGAGTTTTCAGTTAAAAAAATAATTTATGACGACAAAAAAAAGTTCAGAAAATTATATTCTTTCACTAAAGAGATGAATTTTTAACAAAAATAATTAATATTCAAGAAATGTTTTTGACTTTATAAAATTATATTATTTTAATCAAATAGATAAATCCTTAACGACAATTATAATACAGTTTATATTGCAGACAAACGATATCTTTACTTTCACTGAGAAATAGTCAGATTCAACCAAAATGGACGAATATTCCAAAAAAGTAAATGTTAATATGAAATAGTTAATTTTTTAACTTTCAAAGAGTTATTTTTAAGCAAACTGCCGAATTTCTCCACGAATAAATTCCACTTTAACCCAAAACTAAATAGTTTAATTTTCAAGCTAAGAGTAGAATTATTTTGGTGAAAATTCTTTTTATTAGATAAAGTAAAAGATCTTGTTTTTCTTGTTCTACTGGTCTTTTTAATTTAAAAAGGCATGTATAAGATATTCGTCTTTCAGTGAAGGATCTCTTCAGTGCATTTATCTTTGACCTTGATTACATCGTCGTCTCAAGGATATTCATAATTTTTAAATTTCTTAAGAAACATTTAAAAAATTTTTGTACTAAAGATTATAAAAAGGAATAACTATGCTAGATAAACATTATAAAAGAAATTAGCTATTCTAGATAAACATAACCTACCATTTTTGACAGGTGTTTTTTAAATTTAACCTCCTCTCTGAGGTACCGCTAAGTTTTAAACCATGTTATTATAAGAATTTATGAAACTTGTAATTAAACTTTTAATAACTCTCTCTTCCTCCCCATCTTTTGCAAACTTATAAGAAAATAAAAATTTTTGTGGGCTAACAGATGTTTGCTTTGAGATGGTTTTGGAGGAAGAGAGGAAGTCTAGTATAAATTGAGGTGGGTCACTTGACCAGCGACGAAGAGCGCGTAAATTTTAAAAGGTTGGATTTAGTATCTTTGAGCAAAATGAGTGAAAGCGATGACATTGTGATATATATGGCTAAGATAATCAGTATCAGACATTTGTTTACACTATTGTTATTCTTAATGATATGGAACATTTCTTTTAAGTTACGTTAACTATAATTTTGTTCCTTACTTAAAATTTGAGTTTTTGAACAAATAAAATTGTGGTCATTATCATGTGAGTCAGTCTCAAGCGCAGTATTTCTGATATCTACTACAATCGTAAATGGGAAGCCCATGTTGGACCCCTATGGATTAGCATGTCTTTTTTTCCATAAGGGACCAAGCAAGGATTGCCTTCATGGATTCCACAAGGCATGAGGGCAATCCATGTGGACCCTGACGGGGGCCCCCTTCATTTTTCCACACGGGAATCGTAAATGCGTTTTTTCATTCTAACACTGATGTGTCTACTGGTTTGTTCTATAGAGGCGCAACCACTTTCACATGGAATGTAGTAGATTACATGGTTTTTTTGCTCTGAAAGGAGTAGGATCTTTGTTTTTGGAGAATCAATTAAAATAATGTTTTTTATATGTGAATGTCACTCTAACATTATAATGATTGAATAAGTTTTTGTAGGCTCTAGAAAATTTGTTTATGTCAAGTATAAAGATGATATATTTCTTGACTATATTCTAGATCATTGTTGCCAACAATATCAATTTGGTTTCGAGAAGATTTTTCTATTAACACTTTGATTAAATTGTTAGTTTGTTTTTTAATAAATTCATCTGGATGCCCGTTTTCTTTCAACAATGCATGTATAATTTTCAAGTTTTTTTTTCATGGGAACTATTACCTGACAATCCTATTGCTCTGTCTGTTAAATGAGTGATAATTGAGATTTAATTTTTAATAGCTAGTTTTGAGTGAAAATTAACGTATCTACCTGAGCTAGTATCTTTTCTGTGCCAATATGTAATTAGTGTCATCTACTCGGATATGAGTTATATGAAGGAAATTAATTTCATTATTAAGTTCCTTTTCTTAAGTGAATTGTAATTTTTTATGATATGAATTAAACGCTTTAAAATTCTATCAATATCATTCTCTGGTATGCAGGTGAGAATATCGTCGACATACCTATAGAAAAATTTGTAATTCATTTTCTGTTTTTTGAGGATGTCATTCTTTAGTTTTCCATTACAAGATCGGATATAACGCCAGAAAGTGGTGATCCCATAGGAATACCATATAGTTGTTTGTAATATTTGTTTTAGAAAACGCAGTATGCATTAACTAAACAGAAGTCGATAATTTAGAAAAATGTATTGTGAGGAATAAAGGTATGTTCTCTTGAATGGCACCAATTTATTTCAAGGAATTTCATTACTAACTCTTTTGGTATATTCATAAATAACGACTTAACTCCAAAAGACTCCAGTCTGAATTTATCAGGAATAGGTATATTAATAATTTTGCTCTTCAGATCACAACTATTTTTGATAAAAGTGTGTTTTACCTCAAATCTGAGAAAATAACTAACATTCTTAGGAATGTTTCTGTTAGTGAGATTTATAAGTCATTTCTTATTGGGTTTCTATTAAAATTATAGTTATAGAATTTTTTAGATAACCATTCGAATTTCCCTATTGATTTTTTAATAAGCCTTTGACCAAAACTGTAAATAATATTTTTTTGTAATCCATGTATAATTAAATAACTTTATCTAACGCCGCCTTTTTAAATAGTTTCTAAAATATTGATCTGAGGCTTAATTCGATTGACACTTAAGTTAGTATCCGTGATATCATTTATAAGAATTTGAGTTCTTAGTTTTAAAAGTTGTTTTTCGTTATTACTATAATGAAGTGGATAAATAAAATTAATTTTAATGACAAATTAATGATAATAATTATTATGATTAATGATGAATAGTAGAAAATACACTAGGAAATGTAGAAGACAAGATAAATTTCATACCTGAAGATAATCGCATGAATTTCCGTGCTAATTTATCTAACATTTTGAATAAGTTTTTGAGCAACAACTGCAATAATGACACAGCCACACAAAAAAAAAGTGTGCGGATATGGTAACAAGACACACGTATTCCTATAGATTTTGGTGCGCTCAATTCAAATTCGGTATCAAAAATCACCCATCACGTCATGGTTCAGCCATAAGCTCAAAAAATGACGACAAATCATGCACTGAGGCAAATAAATTTCAAAATAATGCCAGTGATGCAAATTTTCACTTCAAAAACATGTCGACAACTGTGAAGGATCAACCCTTGCCTGATATCAACTTATTTAACGTAACTTTACAAAACAGAACCTGAACTCACCTAACCTGAATTAACAGAAATTTATTTAACTAAATGTAAAGCTCTGCAAGCATATTTTCCCAGTATCAAATGTGTGCTACATCGAATGGGTCAACTCGAGCATAACCTAGAAATAAATCTATCCTAACCTAACCTAACCTCGCGAAACACAATTAAACTGATTGTGTTGTCCCGTTGTGTTTGCGGTACCGTTTTATTCAGCTTCGGCTTAACCTGCAAAGAGGTCAAACCTATCCTAACCTAAAAAAACCTGACCTAACCTAACCGATTACGCTGGCAACCCTGTTCTTGCGTACTTTCATATTCTGACATAATAGCAGTAAATGTCTGAAGTTTTGTAACCGCTTGTTCATAGCATTATTCGCCTGTGTCTGTAACCAGGGCACCTCCACGTGGTGACGGTGGGAAACGGATCCACATTGGCTGAGTCCCTGGGTAAACGGCGTTCATGCCGTCATGGCAGACACAGGTAAAAAGTGTATTACGATGCAGGGAAAAACCCCAGTATCGGCGTCTGATCAGGGTGGGAAAGCGGGCTCTCGGACGTCGTCATCATGCAACCGTAGCTCTTCATCAATGGATCACTTGGTTGGTGTAGAGTCTCATGCTACAAGGAAAACAACCGCGAGCATTTCTCAATCGCATGCCTGCAAGAATAGCTGAGATTCATTCTGTTACATTTTCAGTAAATATGAAATGAGCAGTTTGCGAAACTCAATCGACGAGGAAGTGAAAAGTCTGTACGAAAAGTGTTTTGACCGTAAATTGCTGCACCAAGAAAGAAAATGGGTTCTTCACGTCATTTGCAATTCCTGCAGACTTATGTTGTATCGTCTAAAAAATTCAAAAAACGAAAAGTACTGCAAGTACTCTACACCAACCACATGGAAAAAACCCGTTATTGCGAAGGACTGCTACTTTTGCATGAATTCCGTCAAAGGGTTTAACGCCAAAAATAAAAGTAACATTTCGTACATTAATGTGTGCATAGTCACAAGACCAATTGAAATCAATAGAAATGCACGCCAGACTCATTTAAGCGCTTTAGAAGATTATAGAATGGAAGTTGAAAGTCAACGTCATGGAGACGGTAGTGAAACCAGTGATCGAACAGAAAATAGTTCTGATGATTCCGATGAAAATCACGAAAAAGATGACGAATATGGCGTGCATAAAATGAAATTGAAGGTTCCAATATTATTGTCACAATTAGAACTGAATGATTTTATAAGAGATCTTGGATTGCGCTGAAGTTGCCGCTTCATTTCTAAAAAGAAGAAATCTTCTAGAGCCAAAGACAAAAGTTTCATTCTATCGCGACAGGGACAAAGAATACAGAAAGTTTTTCGTTAACGACGAAGAGACGTCTTTAGTGTACTGCACTGACGTTAACGGACTAATGAACCACTTGAAGAAAAATGTGTACAAAGACGAAGAATGGCGACTTTTCATTGATTCGTCAAAACGCAGCATTAAGGCTGTTTTACGGCATAACACGAATAACAGAGATCGAGCCAATCATTACAGCAAAAAACATTGGCCTTTTAGAGATTCATTCAAACCTGGTTCTCATAATATTATTAACCAAAGCCTCGTTGATCCAGAAGAAATTTTACTACCACCCCTCCACATAAAGCTTGGGCTCATGAAGCAATTTGTCAAGGCGTTAGACAAAGATGGACAATGCTATAAGTATATATCCCTTAAATTCCCTAATGTTTCGGACGCTAAATTGAAAGAAGGAGTCTTTGATGGACCACAGATTCGAATATTGACAAGAGATACTAATTTCGTGAGGCACATGACGAAAATTGAAATGGACACTTGAGAAAGTTTTAAAGCAGTAAACGCAAAATTCCTCGGTAACAAAAAAAGTCCAGACTACGAGAATATTGTTGCGAAAATGATAAGAAACTAGAAAAAGTTAGGCTGCTTGATGAATTTAAAACGTCACTTTCTAGATTCCCATCTGGATAAGTTTCCAGAAAATGTTGGTGATTTCAGCGAAGAACAAGGGGAACGTTTTCATCAAGCCACAAAAGTGATAGAACAACGATATCAGGGTAGATGGGACGAGGTCATGCTGGCTGATTTTTGCTGTATGTTGAAAAGGGAAACGAATGTAGGTCTTAAACGTAAGCGTAACCCTTTGCGTCGTTCCTTCGAAGAAAAAAGTACACGTTATAGCAGGCAGAAAATAGACTGAAGTAGGTCTCTAAATCAATTTAATTACGATAAAAAGCAAGATAAAATGTAAACACGAAAGATAGTATAAATATATCCCTGAAGTCTAAGAAAAGCAGAGAGAAAAAATTTTTGAATAAAACTCTTATTCATTTGCATGTTTAAGTTAGAGTTCTACATTTTAATTAATACAAACATTATCAGGTTAATTGAAATGGGGTCAATTCTACTTGTAGTTCTAAGTTTTTTCAAATGAGTACTGTGCGTCTAAATTTTTATCTACCTGTAGTACAGTGAAATGAAGTTTATTGTGTTACAGCGGGAACACTTAAGTTAAGTAGTGTTGCGTTAAGCAAAATTCCGTTAGGTTCTGTTAAGTTAGATTCATTTGTAGGTTAAGAACGAGTTAACCTATTAAATATAGAACAGATTTAAGACTGAGAACCGTACGCTTACATAGCTACACGTGTGGTTGAATTTCAGTCGGCTAGGTTAGGTTAGGTCAGGTTTTGTTAGGTTAGGATAGGTTAAACCTCTATGTAGGTTAAGTCGAAGCCGAATGAAACGGTACCGCAAACACAACGGGACAACACAATGAGTTTAATTGTGTTACGTGAAGTTAGGTTAGGCTAGGTTAGATTTATTTCTAGGTTAGGCTCGAGTTAACCCATTCGATGTAGCACACATTTGCTACTGGGAAAATATGCTTGCAGAGCTTTACGTGTAGTTAAATAAATTTCTGTTAATTCAGGTTAGGTGAGGTCAGGTTTTGTTTTGTAAAGTTATTTTAAATAAGTTGATATCAGGCAAGGGTTGATCCTTCACAGAAGTCGACATGTTTTTGAAGTGAAAATTTGCATCACTGGCATTATTTTGAAATTTTTTGCCTCAGTGCATGATTTTTCATCATTTTTTGAGGTTATGGCTCAACCATGACGTGATGGGTGATTTTTGATACCGAATTGAAATTCAGCGCCCCAAAATCCATAGGAATATGTGTGTCTTGTTACCAGATCCGCACACTTTTTTTGTGTAGCTGTGTAATTATATAAAATCTGATTTCGAGGAAATGGGTAAGATTACTAAAGAATTCTTGACACAAAATACAGATATTTTTGTCACCAATTCAGACAAAGGTAACTCCGCTGTACTGACGGATAAGGAAAATTACAATAACAAATGTTATTAACTATTATCCGACGTATGAGTATATAAATGTTTAAAAAAAGACCTTGCTAGCTAGTAAAGTACAAAATAAAATGAATTACCTCATTGGTAACCTCTTAAACAAAGGTTACATTAGCTGTGACATGTTTAAAACCTTAAAAAGTTACAATGTCATCGCTCCATAATTTTACGGGTTACCAAAAATCCATAAACCCAACGTGCCAAGGATACGAGTCTCTTCATTTTGTGGGTCTTCTCTAACTCACCTATCAAGGTATATTAGTAATCCTATTAACAAGATTTTCGGGAAAACACACACTTTTATCAAAAATATTTGGGATCTGAAGAGCAAAATTATTAACATATATATTCCTGATAATTTTAGATTGGTGTCTCTTGACTTTAAATTGTTATTTACGAATATACCATAAGAGTTAGTAATGAAATGCCGTGAAATAAATTGGTGCCATTTAAGAGAACATACCATTATTCCTCACAATACATTTTTCTAAATTATCGATTTCTTTTTAGACAATGCACACTGCGTTTTCCAAAACAAATATTAAAAACAAATATATGGTACTCCTATGGGATCACCACATTCTGGCGTTATATCCGATCTTCTAATGGAAAACTAGAGAATGACATCCTCAAAAAACTTAAAATGAATTACAAATTTTTATATATGTATGTCGACGATATTCTCACGTGCACGCCAGAGAATGATATTGATAGGGTTTTGAAAGAATTTAATTTATATCATAAAAAATTACAATTCACTTAAGAAACGGAACTTAAGAATGAAATTAATTTCCTTGATATAACTCTTATCCGAGTGGATGACTAACTTATTACAGATTGGTACAGAAAAGTTACTATCTGAGATAGATATGTTAATTCTCACTCAAATATAGCTATTAAAGATTACATTTCAAGTACTGCTAATTTAACTGACAGAGCAATAGGATTATCAGACAATAGTTTCCATGAAAGAAACTTGAATATTATACATGAATTGTTAGCAACAATGATCTAGAATTATTCAAGAAATATATCATCGTTTTACCTTACATAAACAAATTTGCGCCTCTATAGGACAAACCAGCCGACACATCAGTGTCAAAATGAAAGAACACATTTACGATTTCGGTGTGGAAAAATGAAGGGGGCCCCCATCAGGCTCCACATGGATTGCCCTCATGCCTTGTGGAATTCACGAGGGCAATCCAGGCGTGGTCCCTTATGGAAATGACATGCTTGTGAATGAATAAATTTTTTTGTCGAAAAATGTCATATTTGGGTTAAAAATTAATTTCCTTGACAACTCCTTTTCTATTTTATGTTGAAAGCCGATCGTGTTTCTTGGAAAATTAAACTAATTTAATTTGAAAACTGATGTATTTTTTGCAAAGCTATCTTCTTTCTGCAATTTGAATCTTCTTCCTTGAAAATACAGCTACTTGGTACAAAATTAAAGTTCTTTGGTAAAAATTGATTTCAATAGCTGAAAATCCATCTCTTTGCTTGGAAATTTAAATGCTTTGTTGAAAATTCGTTTTTGTCGGATGAAAATTAATTCTTGAATTACAAATGTGTATTCTATTTTTGGTGTAAAATCAATTGTTTTACTTTAAAATTCAACTGTTAGTGTAAAAATGAACTTTTTTGTTGATACTTTTTATTTTTGTTTAAAAATTTAACTATTTTGGTAGAAAGTTTACGTATGTGTGTAAAAGTGAACGATATATTATTTAAAAATGGAAGTATTTGGTAGAAAATTATTCTTGTTTTTTAATACTAATCTGTTCGTTTAAAGATTCATCATTGTAGGGGCAATTTAAATATTTCTTAGTATTTAACATTTTCTGAAAAGTCATATTTTCGGATTGAAAATTCTAATGTGTTATAGAAAATTAGCCTTTTCGACTTAAAAATTCAAGAATTTGGTAGACAGAAAAATTACATTTCTAGTTAATAATTGAACTATTTGGTTAAATGTAGCACTGTTGTTTAAATTTTTGCAGATTCATCATTTTAATTGAAAACTCGTTTTATTTTGTTTATTTTTTTGTTTGTTTGCGAATTCCATGTATTTTTGAACTGAAAATGTAATTGCTCAATTGTTTGTTAAACTCTTTGTAGAAAAAAATGCAGCTATTTTTTTGCAAATTTTTTTAGCCGATAATTCAGCAGTTTTGTAGAAAATGTGTCCTTTTGGATTAAAATTTCATCTTTCATGGTACAAGACTTATCTTTAATGCCTAAAAACTAATATTTTTTGTTGAAAATAAACTTTTTCATTAAAAATTCAACTTTTCGGGTAAAAACTACATATGCCTTCTTCTACAATTCGCCTTTCCCAATGCAATATTTCGATCAGACGAAATTTCAAATAGCGCATTTTTGACATTTCAAACTTTGTTTCCAATTCTTGCGGTAATTTTGTTATAAAAGTATTGCTATATGTTACGAACGAGCGTAATCGAACAAATATCCTCTATCCGATTATTCCCATTCGCCACAAAGTAGCGAAGTTATTTGCTCCTCATTGAGCGAGGTAGGGGCTCGGTCTTTGCCCTTATCTATTCAAGGGGCCTCTGGAATGGCTCGAAGTTGACTTCTTTAATTATTACCTTTCTATTCTGTTTTAATGGTTTTTGAGATTACGTCAGACCCGGTACCCGGACAGAACAAAGTAACAAGAAGAAACCGCGTGACGAGCCAGTATAGGCTAAACCGACGGACTGCCTAAATTTTCTCTGCGACAATTAGATGTTTAGTGAGCTTCCTCGGTTGCGGTTCAAGGCGACAGATAAAGTGCATCGTGCGCGAAAGATGATCCACGGTTGCCGACTTCCCACGATGTGGAAATGCTTCATTGCAGAAAGCGTGTCAACACAGCGACGAAGTCCGTCACTTCTTCCTTTTCTCTAATTCGTCGTATTTTCGAATACATGCCTCTGCTTCTACATATGCACACGTTCCAACTCTCTTGCCTATACATAGAATAGAGGTTCACAGATTTATTTTATCTTACTCCCCCTGCCTCTGTATAGCAGGGGTACTCTTACATTATATATATTTTTTCGGTGATACTTATATGTGTATATACGCGCATATAGTGCGTAACATTATAAATTAGTGCTTGTATGGTATGCCTATATTCGTAAAAGAATAAACCGGGTTTGCATTCATCAAATTCAAGTAAATATTGAATATATTAAAATAGGTTCGGACAAAGTTTTTCTAACCTTAAAGATTAGTTTATAATCTTGGAATGACTCTTGCTCAAGTAAAAAATAACATTCTTATAATAAAACCGATTTTCTTTATAGATTAGAAAATTTCAATCCAAATACCAAACACCAGAGAAGAATTTTTGGCAAATTTTTGGAAACTTTTAAATTTCGTACACTTCTTTGGTGGATAAAGAGGAAATTCACAAATTAACTTCAGAAGATTTGCTTGAGAGTATTGCCTCGTGGCCATTCAGGGTTCGTTCGGTGTTACCCGATGGTCTGCCTGGTGCTGCGCTCTCCGTTCACCGCAAAACTACCGCGCTGTACTGCTTGCGCTTGAACCGTGCTGCCGGTAGCCCCCTCTCTGCGTTGAACATGGCCGACAGCCGTGATGATATGTTATTGGTGCTACCAATCGTATTTGCGCGGCCTGCTGCGCCTTGCTGGTGTTGACCGGCTCTTCCTGTTACGGTGCTTGACGACAACTGGCTTCGCTGACATTTGCCAAATGTTTACCATCTGTCAGTTATCTCAAGTTGACAGCTGGGTTGGGATTCTTTTCCATATCGTGCCTCGGCTTGTACCTTAATTGTTTAACGCCTGAGCGGAACATATATTAACAACCCAAGACGGACAAAGGTTTTGGTCTGCTGTGAGTGGAATCAATTTCACAACATTTGTGGTACTAATAAGGTAACCGATCATCTAACAAAATAAATTAACGTTAAAATGCTTACGGAGTCTCGACCTTAGTCTTGGCTAGACAGTGAGTAATTGTTCCGTTTGTTTATTAAAATACTATTAAATGGGACCAGCTGCTAGAGGTTTGGCTTCCGCGAGTTCCTACCCGATTTTTTTTTGCCTTTTTGCAATACAAAATTGGTTAACTTCGTTACCATATATACATAATAAAATAAAAAAATAGGAAAATAAGCAGTCTGTTGAACCTTGTTTTTTTAGTTCTACTCTCTGATCTTTAAACGTCAGGTCCTGCCAAACGCTGCATCAATGAGAATAGTTGTTTGCAGTTTCTTCATTTTAAACAACTAATAGATTATGTAGAAGACAGTTGTTTCCACAGCTGCACAGTGTACAAGAGTTCGCACCTCTAACGCAGTTTGTGTTACGTTAAAATACGTCGGTAAAACCTTGCTGTTGAGGTGTTCTATTAGTGCATGCAGATCATTTGTGGTGTTCACCTTAGGCACAGAATGCCTTAGTGTTGGTTCTACATATCTGAAATTTAGTAAAGTATGACCAAAATTCCTTTCAAGGTGCTGTAGTTTTTCTGAGATTTCGCTGTTCACATCATCGTTATTAATATCCCGACCTGGTTGTAGTGGATCTGGTAAATTATGTCCACTTCCATTTTGATAGCAACTATTTCAACAATCGAAAGCAATCTGATATTTCACTGCTTACCTTTTGTGGCAGATGTTCTTGCTGGCTAGCTGTTTTATTAGTGAGATCTGCCTGACCATCTCGCAGCTCACCATCACCACCGTCCCGCATGCTGTGGCCCCCAGCTGTGGCTCCAGGGTTGCCCCGACGATCCTCGGGAAGCGGCAAGCGCTTCAAAATCTTTAATATACTCTACATTATTATTTATTGGTTTTGGTGTTCTCCTTAGTCCCTCTCCTCTTCGTTATCAGCCTATCTGGCATGGGAAACCTCCTCATTAGCAGTGCATAAATCTATTTTAGATTCTCCTAATTTTGATAAATGCATTTTTATATCACAAGTAGCATTCACTAGGAGGGTCTCAACATTACTTAATTCCCCCTATGTAGTCTTGCTATGAAAATATATTAATAGGAAGGGGCGATGCATGTTATAGCTGGGTTGGAGTAACAAGCAGAGTGGTTCACAATCTTAGTGTGCTAAACGGATATTATAAAAACAAGAGCAGACGGGCGAGTACTTCAAAAAATTATTGGATTTACACATAACGTGGCATCGTAAGGTTTTCGTAGTATTTAGGAGTTTTTGAGGAGCTGAGTACTAATCTGATTAGATCTTTAAATAAATTTTAAAAACGAAATTTCTTGCTCAAGAGGAACCACTTCTAAAGTCTGCAGTTAGGTTAAAATTATAGCAGTTACTATATTGGAGCTTGTATCTTGATAGTTATATTAATTGGAGTAAAAAAGCAGGCATTTAAAAATTGATATTCGACCTATAAATATATGAAATATTTAGACGAAAAGCACATACAAATTAAAAAAAAACCACAATTTCACTATTTACGTCAATTTCAATGGCGCAGGATATAATTAATTAAGAAATAATTTACGAACTACATGCCCTAATTATCACAGATTATAATTACATGATTGTTGGAACAAATTGTAAAATTGGACTTTTGAAACAGAATCGGAGCTCCTGCCTCACTGTAGCGTTCTAAAATAATATTCCGTACGTACTTTGTACGTTAGGTACCTTATTTGTCAATTAACGAATTAATAATTTCAGCAGTTTGTGATAAGCTGCATGAAATGAAATTAATCGACAATTCCTATCACATGGCAGACTTTGAAATGATAAGAAATCACTATCAACAAGCGTTCTATCATCTAGTGGCAGTTGCACGTACATCAATTAACACAGAAACGGTTTTACAAGTTCCTAGGTATGTTGTTTATTTTACTCAAAAGACAAATTATTTTCATTCTAAGTATTTTTTAACATCGTATTATTATCTTCTGCGACCAGTTTCTTTATAACAGACTGGAGTCGGTATCATCAGGAATTCCATGAAATAAGCTTAATTGGTTCTGGTGGATTCGGGCATGTTTTCAGAGCACTGAATCGACTGGATGGAATTGAATATGCAATCAAAAAGATAACAGTGAAATCAAACAGGTTAAATGCCATTATGAAACATTTAGTAGAAGTGAAAACGATTGCAAAACTAAATCATACAAACATTGTGCCCTACAAAGGTGCTTGGATTGAACCTACTCTAGAGTCAACTTTAGTTCACCGAATATCGTCGATATCACAAAATAGAGAAAGTTGCAGCGTTTCTACCAAATTTAAAAGTACTAAGAATAAATCTCATCGAAGTATAGGTATCAAAAATACAAAATCATGGGCTTACCAAGATCAATCGAATTACCAAAGTACTGACGTTAGTCAGGATTATTTTATGCACAAAGTCTCCGATACAATTAAGGAATCACCTTGTTTGGAAGGTATGTGTGTTAACTTTTCTGCCTTATGAACGTTACATATTTAAGGTTTCATTTAATAACCGTCTCGTAACAATAGTTGTAAAATAGCAGATTCAGCTCTCGACAGGTACCACCGTTAGGCTATCCTAAACTCCAATAGCCGCATTCAAGCCTGACTCATATGCATTTCGCAGTATAATCCATACGTTTAATCTAACCTTTAACAGATTAAAATATTTCTGGTTTAAAATCTAATATAACGGGAATCTCAAAGGGAAATCATGATATCGATACAATTTTTTTAATTCTAGTAAATTGTTGGAAAATTAAGGAACAATTATTAGGATTATTAGGATATTAGGATAGTTCCTCGTTTCCCCCACTCTAGGGAATATTCGAAGAAGGCATTCTGGAGACTTTATATTTTTTCATGACTTGACCTCAACAATTATATATATGTATTATTTATTTTTTAGTTTAATTTAGATTGTGTGAGAACATAATATAAATCAGCTAGATTATTTATAATTTGCCAGTAAGTATGACTTCACTATTTTTAAGAAATATGCGGTAACAATAATCTATTTTTTCTTACTTTTTTGCATTCAAAAAATATAGATATTAAAATATGATATTATAATATCTATACTTTTTTGAATAAATCATAATAAAAAAGTATTTAGAGTTGTCTCTTATTATATTATTATTTAAATAAATTATTGGTACAATATCGTACCAATTCTAAATAATCCTAAATAACATTTTTATGAAAATCATGTCTTCAAAACGCCTTCTTCGAATATACCCTAGAATGGGGGGAGCGAAGAACCATTCGCACAGTAAAGAATAACGCAGGAATTGTTGCCGAAATTATATTCAACCCCCACGAAAACCATTTGAAGTCTATTCTGCGATATTATTTCGCGTTTTCAGGTTCTCGCTGTCCGTTCCACCCCTAGAAAGGAGAATGATAGCGAGAAATCATCCATGCAGTTAAGGAATTTGAAGAAATTGTTACTAGAATCGTTTTTATTACCCACGAAAACCCTTTACAATTTTTTGTAGCGAATTTTCTGATTTTTAGCTCACTTACCCCTCATTTCAACCCCAAAGCAAGTGAAAAAAGCCAAACCCAAAGCCAAAACAAGCCAAACCCAAAGAAAAGCAAGTGGTCGTCAATTTTTTTAAACATGCTCAACTTCACCTCTTTAAATCGTTTCTGACATTTTTTCTGCAAAAATACTCTTTCACATCTACGTCGTTTTATAAATAATTGCAAAAAATACATCCTAATATCAATAAAATCTCCCAAGTTATGGAAGTCTTATGCAATCTTATACTTGCATACAGGACTCTAAAATATGGACAAACCCATTCCATAGCTGCTCGTAGGAAAAACAATTGAATGCGTCCCGCGTTTAGTGTGTGATTGACTTCTTAACATCTGATAGATCGTTCATGGAAAGTGTTTGAAAGTTAGCGCAATAACTGAGGATCTACCATCACACACTGGATAAGTGAAAGCTGCTAACGATCAAGCAGAATATTATTGACAAAAAACGGCTGTTATCTGACGCAAGGAGGAGAATACAGAAAGCAGAGGGATGGGTCAGAGAAAAAACATGTTTTCTGGCTGACCCTAATTGCCTCTTCAGCGATCTCCCCGTTTCTGTCGAAACTCCACCCAAGCCCAACGAGGTAAATTTTTTGGTCTGTATAATCAGCATGAAGTTGACTGCTTCAAAGCTCAGATAATTAAATTTAAAATTAGCACTCTAGCATTATAGAAATTTTTCAGACTGAAAATTACTTCAGAATTAAAGCTATTGTGTCCATTTATACTTATTGAAGGAGAACCATTGTACTAGAATTATGTTGAATTATTAAATTTCCATGAATTCTCTTCAATTTTGTCGAATGCTTGCGATAAAAAACGCATTGCTACCATGTAACCGTTTTTTTATAGCGATACATAACACCAGTGTAATTTAGTGAAATGGAATGATGAAAACACGTAAAATGCATTAAGTTACACGTATACAAAATTAGACTCATGTGGAATCATTCCGGCATAGAGCTATTTATAAAAAACAATGCATTTGTAAAAAAAGAATTAAAGTGTTTTAACAGAAATATAGAAATATATTTGACATTTGTAAATGCTTCTAAGTATATGTATTTTTGACTAATATATGATAAGAATATCAGAAATGAAATTGACACACTTATTTAGGGCGTTTACGTAAGTATCAATGATACTTGCTAGAATATTTTACATGGGCTCAAATAAAAGCTTAAACACTTTATTCCTATCGTGCCGAAAATTCAAGTAAATCAGCATAGAGTCGTTGGTAACAGTTTTTTGTCGTTCGAACCGTTGAATGTGTTTTTGTTTTCGAATAGAAAGCATGGTCTACCCACAGTGGGGCATATTAAGCTTTTATGGACAATTCAGTTTGAAGCTTACAATTTTGCGCGTTATTAGCTTGGTCAAACAGTTTTTGCGCAGTGATTTTATAATAACATTTGCCAGAATTTTCTATAAATTTTGATGCAGGAAATGTGCTTTATGCAGTTGAAATGGATAATTCAGTGTAAGTTACAAAATTAAGTTTTTTTTCTACACTTTTTCAAAGTTTAAAACTTTAAAGTCGTTTTGCTCGAAACTACCATTTTCAATGTGGGTGCCAACTCTCACTCAAAAACTACTGCACTGATTCTTTAAAAATGTTGTACACACTCTTGACATATAAAATACCTCCCCTCTACGTCGTTTTTTATTATTTTACATTGAAGAGATTTTACAGCTGCAGAATGGCGAACATTTTTCTTGAAAAATAGCGATTTTTACTTAAAATGCCCAACAAAATTTTAAAAGAAAAAAATACGTACGGGGGTCTCTAGAAAAATACCCTTAAAGACGTGCGCTTTACCCGCTAGACCCGTACTCCGATCTTAAATAAATGTCAACAAGATTTCAAAAAAATTTGTGGGATAATATTTTTTATATCTTTTTTTCATTTAAAAACAAATAAAGAAAATTCTTTCCAAATAACTGATCCCATTTTCTTGCAACTACTTATCTAGTTGTGAAAGTTATATGTGCCGTGCTAACAGAAAAGGTGTCCACTAAATATAAACCTCTTTTTACTATTTTTGTTCTTCTAATGTGTCCCCTAAGGGTTTTATCTTGCACCTTCTTCCCTATTCCTTTTCACCCCTCCCCCTCCACACTTACTTGATAGTGGGAGGGGGACCTACAATTTAAGGTGGGTTGCGAACCACCAAGAGCAACAGCTTCAAGTACTTAGAGAAACTTTGTCGCTAGTCTTCACCGCATGGCCCACCGAGGCTCTTCCAGAGTGCGAGGCGCGAATCGAACCCGCAAACCGACGGAGTGGGTCCAAAGCCTACGCTTTAGCCCTTATGACCAGCATGTTAGGGATATAGGTGAAAGAATGCTTAGTTTAATTTTAATTTTGTTCAAATCCAAACAAATTAGCAATGAAATAAACAAAGTAATCAAGCAAATGCATATCATAGTCATGTCATGATCTAAACACTTATTTGCTTTTACCAAATTGATTAAAAATTTGTCGACAATAAATGATATGTACGACTTTGCAAAACCTAATAACAATTGTTACACATTTGCTTAAATAAATTTGATAAACAAACGTCGATTCTCGTCAATTTTGAAACGACAGAAATATTTGAAAAGAATCCCGCATTTTCAGAAAAATTGAGAAAATATATCAAGTCATATCCTAAACTTTCGAATCGAATTTAAAGACCTTTAAAAGAATTAAATCAATTACAAATTAATTCGAAGAAATTTAGAGAATTCTAAAGATGTTAGAAGAATTCAAAGACTTCTACAGAATTATGCAGAATTAAAAAAATGAGTTCATTTTATTTCAGCAGTAGTTCATCATCTAGCAAATTTGATGAATTTGAAAATAGTTGAAAATAATTCTACGCTTTCAGAAGGATTTAGAGAATTCAAAAAATTTGATTGATCTCTGCATTACTCAGGCACGGTAACTCATCATTTATAATAATGTACGAATTATTTAGGCTCACTGAAATTATTTTTGCTACGTTCACCAAATGTGCGAAAACCTAACCTAAACTTCCGTTTTTTCAATGTTCGAAGCAAGGTAAAGTTACCGCGGTAGGAGATATTATTTTCCGGGGTCGCACGCATACTCGCAACTAGCTATTCACCTACATTCAATTTCAATGCCCTATAATACATAAAATATGTACCATTACAAGGAACAGCATATATTCCTGGGACACCCTGTAAGCTTCCCAATGTTCAAAAAATACGTTTATGGGCTTTCTGATTGTTTATAAAAACTTTTTAAACCACCAACAAAATACTACAAGACATATATAGAATCAAAAGTGATTTGAGGGAAAGAAAAAGGTTGAAAAATGTCGAACAGTGTAATTTTTAGCGTAATAATGATGTTGTTTTATTGTGTATCCCACAGGTATTTAGTCATCTTAGAAAAGATATTCTAAAAGAAAAGTATGTGCCGTAATAAATCTAGTAGAAAGGGCCCTGTGTTCTTTTTACATTTCTTTAAAAAAAGTACCCACTCAGAAATCGGACGATGCTAATTTTACCTGAGGTCTCGCTAACGCCCCATAAGAAGAAGAAAACAGGAGGACCTACGAAAATCAGACTTAGAAGAGTGACAGAATCGAAAGAGTAAAAAAGACATATTCTGTGTGATTTTAGAACAAAATACTGTATGAAGCTGTAAAAGTGATTCTTCACGTAACATAACTATTCCTTTAATTCCCTAATTATAACTTCAACAATATTTTTTTATTCGAAAAATATTATATGAAAAAAAAAGTTACACACTCCCCCCTACGCCTTATGATAGTGCACAATACTGCTCACAGACGAGCCTTTCAAAAATCACTTAAATTTTTTTTTATAAGAAATATGTAACTTTTTATATAATCTATTTTTTTGTGATGCCCGTCTTAAGAGATGCACTGAGAAAAATGAATAGTTGGGTCTACTACCTATTTATTAATACAGAATTCAGTGGTACTTAAAACTATTCAGTTGTTGACGCCGACTAAGCTAATAGACGACTTAAGAAGCCTTTTGTTATACTCATGAATAATTTAAGTTAGTAATATTTTAGTAGTCAGAGTTATTAATGCTTTAGTCATCTGTACCACTAATTGATTTATACAACAAATAAAAGTAGGTGGCGTAACTATTTCACTTGTTAACTTGGTTGGTACGACTGAGAATGCGACAAAGGTACCTACATACCTGTGGTAAAATGAGGGAGAACGTTTAGACGTGGCCGTCACAACTTGCTGTTCACTTGAATTCTACTGAGATTTTCGCTGAATGTTTTTTACATAAATTATGGAAGTAGCAGAGGCGCTGGAAAGTTTAGGCTCCGGGATTATATCGAAGTATTTGAAGGTATGTATAAGAAATTGTCAAATCGAACGATTTTAAAATTTTTACTGAAAACCCTGAACTACAAAGTGAATCTGCAATTAAGATCCCAGTAGGAATGGGGAAATATATTTTTGACATGTCTTATCATCTGAACTGATATTAGCGTCCCGGAGACGGTTAAAAAAATATATGCCCGCGTGCACACTCCGATCTTTTTAATTTAGATTTCGATAGTATAGTAACAGCTATTTGAGTTAGTCCCTGTAACAAGAATTAAATATTCATGCTGACGTTGGTAGACTTGTTGGTGTACCTAATTAGATCGTAACGACAACTACTCGTGCTCCAACTGACACAAGTAATTCTCACAACCAACTAAATAGCAGTAATAACTAAAATAGTTGTCCCATAAATTTTTATTAGTTGTCCCAGATAATGTTTTTTTAATGTGGTATAATGTACAATACTCAATAAACGGAAATGCTTTTCCATGAACCTATTGTATAGATTGAAAAAAGAATATTTTTTTCAAAAATACACGCTATCTCAAACCGGGTGTTAATATGAGTAATTCAAAGGAAGCTGTATTATCATCAGAGATAGTTACCAATAATCAGTGTAGATACCTTTTTCTCAATCGCGAAAATAAAGTTCAACCTGTCGATTAAATTAACTATCAAAATAACAGAAAATAGTTGCACTGATTGATGGCAACTATTTGATGGTAATGCAGATTCCATGGAAAAAAATCGATATAATGTTTATTATTTAATAAACAAAAGTTTCGCAAAAGTGCTGAAGTAATTCCCCGGACTTACCGAAATTACTTTTTTTCGCAAACGTACATTCAAATTAGATTTTGCATTTTATTATTAAAACAAATATTAAAAAATGAATTAAAAAAGTATTGAACTATTTATTACGAACTCATTAATTCTTAAAAAAAGAAAATGAATTACATAGGAACAATATATAATTCTATATTTATAGCCTATGTACTGCGCGGTAGCGAGACCTGGTCATACCAAGAAAAGGACAAGAGTGGAATTAACGTGATTCAATATTTCTTCTTGATAACATTTTTACTTGTCGTATCACCTTTTTTGACACCAGGCTTCCACAAGTAAGGAAAAGCATTGCTTTATTTTAGTTTAGAAAAACGTTTATTTTTCGGCCTGGTGGCCTTGAAAAATTGACTTACTTACACTTTCATTTTTACAGAATTTTCTTACAACTACCTCTTAAGAATTAACATCCATCCACACCTTATACCTAATGCGCTCGCTTTTATAGCCTAGCCTGCCTCGCCTCGAATGTATCTATTTTCTCGCCATGCCTCGCATTACCAGCCTATGCCTCCGCGGCTAACACCTAATAATTATCTACTATTTACAAAATTCACAGTTTTCTTGCACCAACTTCCTCTCCTATTTACAATATTTTCTTCTCCATTCCTCTTCTTCCTTCTCTTCGTCCTCACCTTACTCAACACCCCCCTTCCCTGTAGTCGGGGTTTCTTTCGAATATAGTTACAAAAATTATTAGGCAGACCGGAGCAATTGTCCAGGGATGATCCCTAAGGAATAAGCCCTAAGCAGATGCGTAACAACCGTGTCAAAAGCTGAGTAGCACCTGGGTAAGGTGTCTCAAACGGTGTCTCCGCGATACCGAGTGCTCTCTTAGAGAATGCAGTCTTATCCTTGCATTCGAGGCTCTACACTGATGGACAAACCTTTTTCCCTAGCTACTCTTGGGAACAACAATGACAATACCAAACATAATTGTAGTAAGTGCGGTTTGAAACAATCGAACACACTGGGCTCCCGAAAATGGGTCGGACAACAATCCAAAATACCTGAAAGTTGAGGAAGCAGTCAAGACGGAATCAATGGGATGGACAGGCAACATCTCAATACTTTTGAGAGAATTGATTAACTCAGGGACGACCTGCTGGAGTAATATGATACCAGTATGGTCCCTTAACGAAAAGATTACAAGACGCGACTGCATGCTTTGTGGTGCGAGAAGCACCTACAGCGCTCATATTTTTCGCATATACGACTGCGAAACCGTGTCGACGATCTTCAGAAAAGGGTTTATGTAAGTGAAGCGTCTAGTCAACCGCAGCCAGAACAAGCCGAAAACAGGGAAAGGGAGGCAACACTGAGACCAACCATTTGAGACGACTGTACCCGAAATATTTTGTTAAACTAATTGTCCTAATCATCGGCGCTCTTGGAGGTGTCAAGCTTTTCCTGGTTAATAGTCTGAAAAACACCTCTGCGTGTGAACGAAATGCTGAGACACTTCCGGGCAAAATGCAGAAGTCCGTCATCCTTGAGTCGTTTCGTGTCCTTACGGTGCACTAGAATTTCGCACTGGGGCGCACTGGGGTCAAAGTGCCTCCGGATCCTTAAGAAAAAGGGCCCCGAAATTTCATCATTCATTGTATGATTGAATATTATTAAGTGGTGTTTGCTGGGGGCGACCGGGCATGTTCCCGCTTGCCCGATGGCCCAGTCCGCCCCCGATTTTTTATGGATCATCGTATTAAGTCCGTCACAGATTGTAACCACCTATCTCACGGTCATGAGACGTGGTTACGCCTGAAATAGTACCACGAATTTACTGACAGCGGGTGCAGTTTTTCAGATTAGCACCCGCTTGAACGTGTCCTCGACTTATTGGTGAGAAGTGTACATGATCCCAAAAGCAATGAAGTTGAAAAAAGATACTGATAATATTATCCGCTTTAAGGATCTTTACGACAATCTCACAACATCTTTGGATGAACGTAGATCAATCACTGTCGAAGAGGTAACAGAAGATCTTAGGGGTATAACGAACTTTTCCGCTGCAGGATCAGATGGTGTCAAGAACCTGTGGAGAAAGAACTGCACTTCTATACAGCAGCATCTGGCCAGCATATTTGCGTCATATTTAGAGTCGGAAACGTCCACTCCGCAGTGGCTGGTGTTAGGACGCATAAGGCTCTTACCAAAAAAACAAAAAGCACCTTGTCCAACCTAGAGAGTTACAGGCCAATAACTTGTTTGGACACACTGTATAAGATCATTATATCTGTCCTATAAACCAGGATTGTTCGAATTATGTATCCTATGTGCAGTAAGATATACGATTAACGTGGCTCAAAAAAGGTGTATCAGGCTGTCGAGAGCTTGCTTGCTAATTAACAGGTGCGTTTGCAAAGGTACAACAGCCCATCAGCGCGTTCTGTGAATTGTCTGGATTGTGTACCGGAAAGCTTGAAGGTTCATTCGCACATAGTGAGATGCATAGAGTGATTGATGCCCCTTCGAGAAACTAGATTTACTATCTCATCTGCAAATAATCATGTGACCGCTGCTTCTTTGGATCACAGTTCTGACTCTATCTCTCACACTACGGAATTCTTCTGGTTATGTTTTTGGAGACACGAATCATTGCAAACATAAGGTCATTCATGTTATTTATACGAATGACCGGAAGATCTATGCTTCTGCTAAAAGCAAACTTCACAGTGCTTTAAACAATGTCAAGAAGTACACATGAGAGATTGGTATGGACTTTAAATTGGTCAAACGTGCCAACATTCATCTAAAGCTAGGCAAGATCATTGGCGTTCCCGAGGACCCGGAGCTTGTAAATATAAGTGTAATCAGACATCTTGACACCGGAGAGACCTACACATACCTGCGCGTGTTTCAAAGCCACATGCATAACGTAATATCAGTGAAGGAGTCTCTCTGAAGCAGATATAAGCACCTTCTTCGACAGATTTGGTCTGAAAATCTTAAAATCGATGTTAATATGAAGCAATGTATAATCAATTATAATTGTGAATAAATATTGATTATAATTGATAAATTTAGAAGATTATGCAATAATAATTAATAAATAAATACTGTGGTATTGCCTTATTGTTAAATAATTATTAGTTCTGTTGTGAACAGGCGTAGAATATTACTTCACATGTATTTTATTTTAGGTTTTTATATTATTTGAAAATGAATAATACTTCACCTTCAAAATTATAAATTGAGATTAGTTGTGATATCTCTCGGGAACCTTAATTAGAGTGTATAATTATTTCCAGAATTAAAAGACAAAAATTATGAAAATAATTCGTTTAATTTATTTGTTTCTATAATAATGTACTTTAATAATAATTAACGCTTATGATTGACACCTGTCAGGATAGGTCATTTTTTTATTTTTGCTTGCCCTGTGCAACCAGCTTTCTCTCTCTCTCTCTCTCGAATATTCCAAATTCTTCATTCAATCCCCTGTCTGACTGTTTTCATTCAAAATCCATTTCACGCTCTCTTCTATACTTTTCCCTCCCCCCTCGTCACCTGTACACCTCTTTAACATATGGTATGCAACGATGTTTCCTTCTGATACCTACATACTTCACACCCATTATCTTCTTCATTCATCAAATATCTACATGCTTTTACATCCATGAATCTGCGATTTTTTTCATCTTTTCTTTCGTTGCTTGGCTTTCATCTCTTCCTCTATTTTTTCTAATCTCTACCTCTTACTTGCATACCACTTTTAAACCTCATTTCATATCTCTCATCCGCCAGTTTTGAACAACCCTCGTTACCCCTCCTCTCTTTATCCATAATCTCCCGGGCACACGATTGTGCAATTTTGCTTCCATCTCCCCTTCCTAGTTTTTTTTTCGAATTTCTAGGCTCTTTTCACTTCTCTGACTACATTTTGTTCCTTATTATTTATTTCCTTAGCATATAACCTGGGAAGCTCCAGAAAACTTCCACAATCCATCGAAAAATCTATCATGCAAACTTTCCACTCTCTTGTGTTCTTTTCATCCCTAAATTTTCAATCCGTCGCTGAACAGTGACCATATTAACACATCAAACATCCACACTCTCATTTTCCGGTCGTACTTGAACCTTCTTTTTCCTGTACCTGATACTTTTCCTATTACTTTACTTGCAGATTCTTATCTCTTTGTCACATGCAGCACGCTTTCTCCTCTCGTTTTAGATCAAAATCCTAGGTAACAAAATTCATCCATCAAATCCACTACCACGCTATTTATCTTCTATTCGTGCTCTAATCTACCCCTTTTATTTCTGAAACACATTATCTTAGTCTTTTTCACATTTACTGTTAAATCCATTTCTCTCACATAGTTTTCGAACACTCTCATCAACAGATTCATACCTCTTTTATCATCCGCTACCATCACTACATCATCTGTATAAGCTTATGAATATAATTTGCCTGTTACTAATACCCCTCCCCCTTTTTCTCTCAAAATTCCCCTCTAAATTTGCCAGAAGAATACTAAATAGAATTAGACTCAACGGACATCCTTGCCTGAGCCCCCTACCTGTCCAGAATTCTTCTCCTTTCTCATCTTTTATCTTCATTTTTATATAAGTGTCTACAAATATTTTTTTTATCCTTTCTATTAAACCTTCGTCTACTCCTCTCTCATTTAAATGAGTCAAATACTCCCTTACAATCTACAAACAGAGTGACTAACTTCTCTTTCTTTCGTCCTAGGTTCCTATTGACTGAAGAGTTTCATTGTATTGTTTATTTCATAACCATTGTTCCATCGTTTTCTTCTATATTCCCTCCCTTTTTTTTTCTACCGTCAAATCCTTTCTTACCCCTAACACTATGCCATCAATTCCTGCCCCTTTGACGTGATCTTTTCTCGCTGCTTGCATCTTCCACTTATATTCTTTCAGTAATATTCTTTTCATGCCTTTCCACTCATTCTCGTCCTTCAATTCTGACTCATAATTATCACATCCCACTTCTGAAATTCTCTCAAAAATGCCCTGTCCTTGTTTTTTTACCCTGGCACATTTCAGAACGCTACTTGCACGTCCTTCTTTTTGCATTTCTCTCCTTTCTTCCTTTTGTGCAAGTCCTCTTGTCGTTTTAAAGCCCCCCGTGTCACTTAGATTCGTCCTTTACTCCCGTTTGTAACCTTCATTAACTACCAGTTTTCTATCTTCCCTTAGCTCTTTTACTTCATCGTCCCAAATCCATAACTCTCCGTTCACCCATATCATGTCTCTCCCAATCCCTACGCTATTATCACCTTTACTCCTTTCAGTCCATGCTTTTCGCCAGATTATCAACTTTCTTCTCTTTTTTCGCCACGTCAAAATTTTTTAATTTTTTTATTCTTGGATTCTTACTCTCAACAACTTCTTCTGCATAACTGCATACTTATCCTCCTCATTCCCTAATTTAACGAAAAACATACACATTTTCCCCTCTTTCATCTCTCCTAGTCTTCTTGTCCCTTATACATTAACTTGCGTGCCGATGACTCCCATCAGTTTTATAATCTCAGTCTCTCGCTTTATGCTGTCCACGTTCAAACCCTTTAGTATTGTTTTCTGTTTCCTCTTTGCTATCTCTTCCCCGTTCATTCTTCTTTTAAATTCAATTATTCTCAAGCGCTACCTTTCATTCTGCTCATGCAATACTACCACACACTGTCTCGCCTTTCGAAGCATCCGTTCTCTTCCACCTTATGTTCATTTCTTAGTTACCAAAAGAACAACGTAAAACCGCTTTAACTGAGGCTCACAATAGCCCTCAATTGGGTAATAGGAGAGTCGAAAAGGCTTATCATAGGATAGATGCTTTATATTACTGGCCAGGATTTTATCGTGACGTAGTTAAGTTTATTAGGTTCTATGATACCTATCAGAAATGGAAGGTTGAACGAGCCAAAACACCCGTTGGCTTATGCCTGGAGCTGATATTATGGGGTAATATACCCTCTTTTCAATCCAACATAAATACATATTGGTTTTCAAGACCTCTTTACGAAATGGATCGAAATTATTCCGTTAAGAAGCGCTACCGTACCGCCATGGGTCACTTCATGAGAAAGTACAGTTTGAAGACCCACTAACTCCTCCACTCGGGAATGTCGACACATGGTTGGAGAGGATCAGAATGTAAAAACGAAGTATGCCTTTTTTCGAACGTTCAATCAAGAACTGTCTTTATACTAAAGGATAGTGAGGAAAAACGGTCCCCTATACTTGCCATACAAAGAATCTCAAGCCGTATTTACCTTAGTGACTAAGAATACTAAAACTGACTTTTAATAATTGTGTTGTCTGGTTTCTTTTCTTTGTTGGTTTAATCTATGATACTCTTTATTATAATCTAAATCCTAAGCATTCTATAACTGGCTGGTCTGTTTTGTCTTCTGTCCTTTCATAATCTAAAGAAAATGTTTCGAATTGGGCCTTCTCTTCCGATTATGGGGTCCGGAGGAAGGTCCAACGGATACCAGTTATTGACGGTGAGTTCGTTTTAAGGTTGGTTAATTGGAACTTCATGTCCCTTTTCACATTGGCGTATGGGATCCCCGCTACCAGAACCGATCTCCTCGACGTATACTGAGGTCTGCGGGATTGAGAGCCAGGGTTCCCTGGTGCTCCCATAGTATACCCAACCGCAGTAACGACGGAAGAGGTAACAACTCCAGAGTGGGAAGCTAATACGCAGGACCACATTTGTTCCCAGGGCTAAGGCGCAAATCACCAAAGACATAGACTCCGAAATGGGGAAAAACACTGCGAGGCAACGCGGGAGAAGCTCCATCGTAAATTGAACGCGAAGTTTCCCTAACTTTTCGTGTGCCTAATAATAATGCCTTTTTCTTTCTAACAAGGGGACCTTTAGGTCTTCTTTTTTGTTTAAATTGATACTCTCGTCAATCATAGGTATATAGCAGACGTTTTCGGAGAAAAATCAAGAAGACGCAATTTGGACTTATTTTCGAGAGAAATGCATTCTAAAAATTTCGAACGCATGTTCTTTGAGCCGATGCAAGATTATTTCAAAGCGTCGGTAGCTCCTTGGTTCAATTCTTCGTATCCATACTTTTTATATATATTTTTTTTACTTATCAGAATGCTTTTTTTCCATTTTTGAAAAGCATTGAGTATAATCAAACCATTCGATGATTATTTATTCCTTATTTTCAATAAAAAACTCTGTTTATAGTATTTTTATTATCACTTGTTTCGACAATTGTGAATTTTATTAGAATTGCTTATTCTTCAAGTAGTTTGCAGTACTTGCGTTTTTAAATTGAAGAAAGAAAAAAGTGCTGAAAACAAAAATTTCAATAATAAATACAAGACTAAATTGTTTTCCCGCAAAAAAAAACATAAATAATAAAAAATTATCCTCAATACGTGAAAATACACTTTCAAAAGAAGCGTTTTTCGTTTTCTTAAAATGCAAGTTGTTTCTGGCACATAAAAGAGTGATTGTTTAAACAATTTATTATCATTGTTAATAATATTTTCTTAGAAAAATGCTAGAGAGTTTGCAGTTTAAAAAGAAATCATTTTTAGTCAAATTGTCAAATAAGATGAGTTATGTAATTAATTGGAGCCAAGAAAAATAATTGTTTAAATAATTTATTAATATTTTTAATAATATTATATTTAAATAATGCTAGAAAGATGCGGTTTTTTCTGAAATTTAAGGCTTTTTGTCCAATTTTCAATTAAAGTGAGGTAATAATCAGTTCAAGTTAACAAAAATAATTATTGAAACAATTTATTATCATTGTTAATAATATTCTGTTTGCGTAATTGGTATAATGTTGCGATTTTTACTAAAATTTGCAATTGTTTGCCTATTTCATTGGGCGTGACTTAATAATTAATTAAATTTAGAAAAAATAATGGTTCAAACAAATTGTTATTTTTATTACTATCTTCATCTATATCCATAACTGATAGTTGAGATTTTTTTGGGAGCCTCCGCTCCCTGTACATAAATTTACATTCCATCCTTACTCTAACCTATCAGCTTCTTATATTCTAATGTTTCGCCTTACTTAAAAGTGAAATAAAATAATAATTTAAAAAATAATACTAATAATTCTGCTAATAAGCGTTCTTTCAGGGCTTCAGTTTCCTCTTACCATAAAAAACAAACATTTTCGACAATTTTGAAATTAACTTTTGCTTTTTACTTTCCTTTTTCAGGATCACCCTTTCCCTTACTTCTTTCAATTTCTTCATGCACATCACTCCCTGTCCATTATCACCTAAAATTCATCTTACACGCTCATCCACACTCAACTGCCCATTTTCCTCTCTTGTGCACCTCTCTAAAACATCCAAGATCTTACTCCTTCTTCCTTTTTAAACCGTATCACCCTACTTAATTTGTCTTCCTTGTTTATTTTCTGAAGATATTCTGGTTCCGCCAGCCCTTTGACCATCATACACCATCTATTGTACGTTGAATCCATAATCGTATTCTATCTCTCTTCTCCTTGTTTAACCAATAGCTCTAACTCTATGTCCTGCCACTCCATAACCCCTTCTCGAATATTACACACCCTTTTTCCTCCCATTTTGAATTTCCCACATTACCGCTCGCTTCATTGTTCCGAATTTCGCCGAAACATGCTTGTGCAATTCTACTTCCCTTTCCCCTTTTTAGCTTCTCTTCAAACCTCCATGCTCTCTTAATTTGTCTAGTAACCATACTTTCTCTTCCTAACTCTCCTTTTAACATATATCCTGGGCAACTCCGCTAACCCCCATTACCCACCTCAGAAACCGCTCATGCATGCTCTCTACTTTCCTATGTTCCTTCCATCCTCAGATCTCCACACCATAACACAACACCGCCCACACCAACGCATCAAACAACCTGACCCTCATTCTCCAGTCGTTCTTAAACTTTCTCTTTCCTATACCCCATACTTGGCCCATTACTTTACTCGCACATTCAATTCTTTTCCTCACCTGCAGCTCGTTTCCCCCTTCTGTTTCAAACCAAAAACCTATGTAACAGAACTCCTCCACAATTTCCAGTTTTTGTCCGTTCACCTTCCAAACTTAATTTATTTTGCTCTTTCTATTTCTGAAACACATCACCTTTGTCTTATCTACGTTCACCGTCAGCATTTTTGTTCCCACATACTCTTCGAAGATTCTTATCATTAGGTTCATCGCCTTCTCGTCGTCTGCTAACAGAATTACGTCGTCCGCGTAAGCTAGAGAGTATAGTTTACTGTCACCCAATATCGGCCCCCCTATCTCTTTCTTCTTTAGCTTCAACTCTAGGTCTACCATTAGCATATTCAACAGTAGCGGACACAAAGGACACTCTTGCCTTAGACCTCTTTCTATCCGGAATACCTCTCCTTTTTCCTTTCCTATCTTTACCATAATCCTGGTTTCAGAAAAAGTTTCTTGATCTTCTCCACCAGCCTTCCTTCTATTCCCCTCTATCTCATTGTCAGCCATAATACTTTTCTGTTTAGTGAATTAAAAGCTGCTTTAAAGTGTACAAACAGCGCGACTAATTTCCTGCTCCTTCTCGCTATATTTATTTTGACCAAGAAGTTCAGTACGTAAATCTTGTATATGGTTCCCATCCTTTTTTTTAAACCCGTCTGATTGTGTGGAATACTTTCTCTTTTCTCTATTTGACTCTCCAACCTTTTTATTAAAATTTCTGCGTATATTTTGTAGCCACCTGGCATGAAAGTGATCCCTTTGTACAATTCTACCATTTCTTCCGCCACTTTCTTAAGAAGTGGTACCACCAGCCCTGTCATCCACTCTTCTGGCTATCCTTCTCCATTCCATACCTTGTTACAGATCTTTCACCTCCCTTCCCTGGCCCCTTCTTCTCCATACTTCAATGCTTCGTTGTCCATAACATCTTTTTCTGTAGCCCTGTTTCTTTCTAATCTATTTATAGCCTCATCCACTTCTTCCCTCGTTATATTTCCTTCCTCCATTTCTCCTTGTGCTAACGTTCTATTTTCCCCTATTATCCTATTTTGTTCTCCACCTAACAGACCCTTGGAATACTTTCTCCACTCATCCAATTCTATTTCTTCATTCGCGCCCTTGCTTCTCTTTCCTTATTTATCACATCTCAAGACCTGCCTTCTTCGAATGAGTTCGCTACTTTTTTGAATTTTTCCTTTCTATTTTGCTTTTTCCTTTCTAGCATCCTCTCATGCTCTATTTCTCTCCTGTTGTACTCCCCTTTTTTCATTTCACCTTCTCTTTCCTTTCTTTAACTTCTTCGTTTCTGGCCACCACCTTTCAGTGTAGCTATTGCCGGGAAGTTCTAGACCCAATATCATTTCTGACTTTCACGCATCCTATTATATTTCTTACTCTTTCTTCCGCAAGGATGTAATCTATTACTGTCTCTCCGTTCCCTAGAAATGTGATCTCTCTTTCCTCATCTTCTTTCATATTGCCATTACATATCAACCATCTTGTTTCTCCTATTGTGTCTAGTAACTTCCTCCCCTCCCTGTCTATCTTCCTATGTATGGAACTTCCTACATAGGCCTCGTTTTCTTCATCCCAAGCCCCTCCCCCTTGTTCGCCGCTATTTTGACTTTTCCAAGTCTATTCCTCCTTACCATTGTATCATCCTTTTCCTTCCTATCGCCCTCTTCTCTCGCTCTTTTACTGCCAATTCTTTTCTCACCCCTGAGAATATTCCGCCCATCCTTCTCCCTTTAACGTGTTCCTTTCTTGCTTCTTGCATCGTCCACACATAATCTTTCGGTAACATTCTTTTCATCCCCTTCCAGTCTTTCTCATCCGCCCATGTTTCAGTCATCATTATTACAACCCATTTTGTCAAATCCCCCCAAAGGCCTTTGTTCTTGTTTTTTAATCCTGAAACATTCCAGGATGCCACCTTCACATGCTCATCTTCTCCTTCCGTTCCTCCTGTCCTTATATGTAGCCGTTTTTTTTTATTTTTCAAACCCCGGCACATTTCGTCCCTTCTTATTTACCTGCTCTTTAACTTTCTCCTTTTAATGCCTTGTTTGCCAAGTTCTTAATTCTTTTATTTTTGGTCCAGATCCGCATCTCTTCGTTTACTCACATTTTATCTCTTTCTATTATTACCTTGCTACCTTTCCTTCTTTCCGCCCAGGTCCTCCGCTCAATCAACCATTTTCTTCTCCTTTCCCGCCATGTCAGAACTTCTTCTATTCTCTCTATTCTTCCCTTTAACAACCTCTTTTTGCCAATAACTTCAAATCTCTCTTCCTCACATCCCAATGTCACCAGAAACATGCCTTCCCTCCCTTCCTTCATTCTTCCTAATCTCTTGACCCCTTCTGCCCTAATTTGTTCTCACATATCTTTCATTAGCTTCTTAACCTCTTCCTCTCCCGTTTCACTATTGGCTTTCAGCCCCTTGACCATTTCGTTCATTTTTATCTTTCATCTTTGCTTCCATTCTATTTGTTTTTTAATCTGTGTCAATCTGCTACTTAGTATGACATTTTCTACCCGCAAGCCTACAGTACCTTCTGTTGTGCCCTGACTCGCTATTAACTCAACCCTTTTTCGCTCAACGCTCACTTCTAGCTTACTCTATCTTCTATTATATTCAGCTCCCTTTTCCTATTTCCATCATATTCTCTCTGCTGATTTTCTATGCTTTCAACTTTTTCCTAGACTTTCTCGTTTTCGTCTTTCTATAATTCTTCCTACTCTTCCCATTTCTCTCGTATTTTTTATACCTCCTCTTTTAGCTCTCTTCTGGCCTCTTCATAACTTGCAGCATCCCTCCTGTCTCCTCTCTAAAGCCTGTGAAAATTGCCTGAATCTTTGACAGCAAGTTTCCCTTTCCCTTCTATCTTTCCTTCTATGCCCTCGCTGCTTGCCGCACTCACCCGTTTTCGCCATTTGCCAAGCAATCGAATTAATCCTTCACTATGAGAGCGCTGTACTGCTCTGTTGCAGAGCTGCCGATGGTGGATGAAATTTACCCCCACCATACCTACCGTTTTAGAGCCGCAAAACAGAAGGTGCATGATTACCACTGTGAGTTCGTGTGTAAGCCGAAAATTCACAATTCGACTTCGGTTTTCTGCTGTACGATGATTGCCGATCTGAAAGCTTCGGAGGACTTCGGTGGTTTTCTATTTATATCTCGATCCCCATTTGAAAGAAATTGAAGAAATTGGCGAATTTAATGTTTCGTGTGATTCTTCATTTTCATGCATGAGTCGATTTTTAGGTTATGTTTTTCAGGGGTAAATAGCATGATTATTATTACTATTATACATATTATTAATGTTAATATTATAATTATAAAATATAACATTAATTTTAATTAATAGTTGAATAACTTTTAATAGAAATAGTTAAACTTTCAACAAAAAAAATTAGTTTTCTGCAGAAAAAAATTTGAATAAAAGAAAAAATTTTAAAAAATTTGGTTAAAATTGTTTTAAACAAAGTATTTAAATTTTCAAACAAACAGTTAAATTTTTATCCAAAAGGCTAAATTCTATATGAAAAAGGCATTTTTAATAAAATACATGCACTTTGCACAAAAGACATTCATTTTCCACCAAGTCTAATTTTCTATACAAAAATTAATGTTTAATCATAGTTAAATTTTCGACAAAAAGATTAATTTTCGGGTAGTTGAAAGAAATTAATTTTTAAACAAAAACAAAACAAAAATTTTACAAAATAGTTAATTTTTCAGAAAAGAAATTTTTTGCAACTAAATTGATAAATCATCAACAAAAAAAAATTAAATTTTTAACAAAGCAGTTCCATTTTCAACCAGAAAAAAAATAGTTAAAATTCTTCGAAATTTCTTTAAATTATTGAAATTAACTGAAAATTCCTTGAAATGTTTTAAAACATCCTAAAATATTTGAAATCCTTTAAAATCTCTTGAAATTTTGCAAAGCTCTTGAAAATTTCTTGTAATTTTAAAAATACCCTAGAATATTTTAAATCCTTTAAAATCTCATACTAAATTATTGAAATCAATTGAAAATTCCTTGGAATCTAGTAAAATATCCTGAGATGTATCAAATCCTTTAAAATCTCATATTAAATTACTGTAATCAATTGAAAATTCTTCGGAACCTTTTAAAATACTCTCAAATATTTCGAAACCTTTAAAATCTTTTGAAAAATCTTGTCATCTTTCACATATTTTTAAGGTACTTTGGAGTTTTTTTACACAACCCTGCTATAATTATTAAAATTCTTTGAAATTCCTTTAATTAATAAAAATGAATTAAAAGTTTAGAGTAATCTTGTTAAACGTCCTCAAATATTTAAAATCCTTTGCAATATTTCAAAATCTCTTGACAATTTCTTGAAAATTCAAAAATACCCTCAAATATTACAATATCTTCAAAATATTTTGAGATACTTTAACTTTTTTTTTAAAGATTTTTAAACTACTTCTTTGGAATTCTTTGAAATTCCTTAAAATTCGAAAAATAGAATAAAAATTCTTTGACATCTTTTAAAACATCCTTAAATATTTAAAATCCTGAAAAATTTGTTGAAATCTCTTGAAATGTTTTAAATCTCTTGAAAATTCCTTGAAATTTTAGAAATTCCCTGAAATATTTCAAATCCTTCAAAATATATTAAATTACTGTAATCATTTAAAAGTCCTTGGAATCTTTAAAATTTTTCAAATACTTAAAAATCTTTTGAAATGCCTAGGATTTTTTATGAATTCTAAATTACTTTAGAGTTTTAAAAAATAAGCCTCCTAAAAATTTTTTAATTCTTTGAAATTGCTTTAAATTATTGAAATTAATTGAAAATTCCTTGACATCTTATAAAACATCCTCAAATATTTAAAATACTTTAAAATCTTTTAAGATCTCTTGAAATTTTGTAAAGCTTCAGATTGAAATTTAAAAAAGAGAAAAGTTTCAAAAAGTTTAATATTGAAATGTTTGTAGATTAGAGTTTTGAAGATGAAATCAATAAAAATTCAAAGCTTTCATAATTTTCAACTATTCAATCAGAATAATTCTCAACTCGATGGGATTCAAGTCTACAAATTTAGAATTGTAAACTTGGAAGTTTAATTATAAAAACTTAATAATCATAAATAAATTGAATGCGTTCAAAATTTAAATGTATGTTTTTCAATTGGACAATGTCTGAATGAAATTATTTCAGACTGAAATTTAGAAAACAGAACAATTTTGATACGTAAAAAATCTAACTGTTTGTAGATTAGTTAAACTATTCAATTAAAATTTTAATAAAAATCACTCAAGTTAAAGTTGACCTATTTCTGAAACGATTTTTGTATATAATTATAAAATTATGTTTGTGTCTGTGTGTGTGTGTGTGTGTATGTATATATATATATACATTCGGTTTTGATTCCTCTAGAATCAAACCGAAGGGCCTATAACAAAGCCACCGAACGCGTCCTCGGGTTGCGAATAGAGGGTCCCTGTACCAAGTGTTTCTGTTGAATATGGTTACAAAAATTAATAGGCAGTCGCGGACAATTGTCCAGGGGTGGTCCCAAAGGAATTAACTCCCAAGCGGAGGTGTAAAAACCGTGCCGAAAGCTGAATGGCACCTGGGTGAGGTGTCTAGAACGGTGACTCTGGGATACCGGGCGACCTCTCAGAGTACGCAGCCTTATCCTTGCATGCGGGGCTCTACAAGGATGGACGAACCCCCTTCCCTAGCTTCTCGTGAGAACGACAATGACAACACCAAACATAGTTGTAGTAAGTGCGGTTCAAAACAACAAAACGCGCAGGGCTCCCGACAATGGGTCGGCCAGCAATGCCGACCACTCTAGAGCTGGGGGAGCCAATGAAAATGGATTCAATGCGATGGATCGGCGGAATTTCGGGACCTTTAGGTGGACGGAGCGACTAAATCACGACTTGTTAGAGTGCTACGATGCGAGTGTGGCCCGTGAACGGCTCCGTTATCACACGCTTAACAAGTCAAACCTGCTGACCATCAGGCAGCATATTGTTGAGAGAATACGGATACTATCTAATGCTAAGAGAAGTCTAGAGCGGAGTTAGAGGTGGGTCAGAGAAAATCAACAGTTTCTCTCTGTACCATCTCGACTCTTCCAAGACCCTCCAGTTACTGTCGACCATCCGCCCAAACCAGAGGAGGTCGAAGTATTTTGGAGAAAAGTCTACGAAGTGCAGCATAGGCTGGATGAAGACTCAGAAAATATAAATAGCTTCAAAGAGCTGTGTGAAGCCCTCATAACACCTGACGAAGAATGCCCACCCATCACTACCGAGGAGGTGAAAAAAGTATTAAGAGGGATGAAGAAATATTCTGCACCGGGACCAGATTGTATTAAAAACTTCTGGTGGAAGAAGTTTCCTTCAGCCCATCAGGATTTGGCCCGTATTTTCACCTCATATTTAAAGTCAGAAGAGCCGATTCCGGAGTGGTTGGTGGAAGGGCGCACAATACTCCTGCCGAAAATAGGCAAGTTAGCTGACCCGAAGAATTACAGGCCAATCACTTGTCTGATCACACTGTAAAAGATATTCACAGCTATCCTAAATGATAGGATTGTTCGGGCAATTGAACCTGTGTGGCAAGAAATGTATGCACAACCGGGCAAAAAGAAAGGCGTAGCGGGATGTCGGGAGAACCTGCTCATCGAAAGATGTGTCTGCAAGGATGCAGCATTCTACCAGCGTGACCTATCGATGGCCTGGATTGATTATCGGAAAGCTTTCAATTCTACATCCCATAGACTTATCATCTGTCTTTTGGAAATCTTAAAGATTCATCCGCAAATAGTTGGGTGCATAGAGAGATTGACGCCGCTTTGGAAAACCAGATTTACTATCTGATCTGGCAAAAATCGTGTGACAACTAACAAGGTCACGTTTCAGAGAGGTGCTTTCAGGGCGACACCATGAGCCCACTCCTTTCTTGCCTTAAATTATTGCCACTATCTCTAGCACTTTGCCATTCCGACGGGTACTTGTACGGCAACTACGTCTAGCTCTAGGGATTTTCGAACGATATACTAAGGAAATTGGGATGGAATTTGGGTTGAACAAATGCGCCGAGGATTATTTGAAGCGAGGAAAACTTAATGGCATCCCTGAAGATCCTGAGCTCGTTGATAGAAGCGTTATACGACACCTTTGCGCTGGAGAGACTTATGTATACCTAGGCGTGCCACAGAGCTGCATTCAGGATGTTACATCTATAAAGGATACTCTCCAAAGCATATACAAACGTCTCATCCGGCAATTTTGGTCTTTCGAACTGTCGGCGAGGAACAAACTATCTGCAACGAACATGTTTGCCGTCCTGGTAGTACTCTATTCATTTGGAGTAGTTCCATGCACGAAGAACGAGCTCAGATCCCTTGATATCGGGACAAGAAAGGTTATGCACATGAACAAAAGCATGCATCTTAAGTCTTCTGTTTCGCGACTGTACACTGCACGTCGTCAAGGTGGTCGCGAAATATTGAGTCTTGAATTTCTTCACAACAGGATTATTCTGGGTACAGCACATAGAGTCACAAATGGAAGAGACCATTTTTTAAAAATGGTCAGGAATCACGAAGAAGTGGGCAAAGGGGCGTTTCTGTACAAAGCAGCGGAGGAGGCTGCTGAAACACTTGGACTTATCTTCAGTATTAGAGGTGAGCAAAATGCATGAAATCTTATCTATCTCGAGTACTCACTCCTGAAAGCCGGGATTAAGAAACCACAAGAGAAAAACTTTCGTGAACAGCTCCTCGATAAGAGGATGCACGGTATCTTCCACAGAAATGTGAAGGATCAGTCAATGTCTTGTGAGCTAACGTTTGCTTTCCCTAAATCGCACGGATTGAAGTCTGGTACGGAGGGTTTTATTTTTGCATGCGAAGACGGTGTCATTTCAACATTAAAATACCGTCGCCACATGCCAAGACATTGCCGATGATAGCTGCAGGGCATGCCATGCACACCCCGAGCAATTAGCTTACATACTATCTAGTTGTCCAACTCATGCGGGAACGACCTACATCCAAAGGCACAATGCAGCACTAAGAGTGCTTTATTACCATCTCTGTCTGTCTTACGGCATTAACCTTAATATCGCTCCTCTTAATGCTCCTAGGGAAATTGAGTCAATTGTCGAGAATGGAAAGTGCCGCATATACTGGAACTTTATATTCTCGACAATTGTTTCTATTGCTCATTCGAGGCCTGACAAAGCTGACAAAAACACCATAGCTAAGGAGAATGAATAGAAAGAGAGGTGTAGAGACCTTATAAGGGAGTTGCAACGATTGTACACGGAATATTCTGTTAAACTAATCGTCCTTATCATCGGTGCTGTTGGAGGTGCCAAGCTTTTGCTCATTAATAGTCTGAAAAGCATCCCTGCGTGTCAACAATATGCTAAAACACTTTCAGGAAAAATGCAGAAGGCGGTAGTTCTTAGATCGCTTCGTGCTCTGAGGGTGCACGAATTTTTCAAGAGATTTCAAAAGATTTTAAAGGATTTCAAATATTTGAGGATAGTTAAAAATATTTTAATGAATTGTCAATTCATTTTTATAATTTAAAGGAATTTCAAAGAATTTTAACAATTATAGCAGAGTTGTTTTAAAAAACTCCAAATTACCTTAGAAATCTTAAAAAAAATTTATGTATTTCAAAAGATTTTGAAGGATTTGAAAAATTTGAGAGTATTTTAAAATGTTCCAAAGAATTTTCAATTGAATACGGTGATTTAATATGAGATTTTGAAAGATTTAATATATTTTTTATTAGTTCATTATTTTTAAATTGTTAAATTTTTTGACATTTTTTTTCATCTAGTTTGATAAATCATTAACCAAACATAAACTAAATTTTTAACAAAGCAGTTCCACTTTTAACCAGAAAGGTTGAAAAAAATTGTTAAAATTGCTTGAAATTGCTTTGAATCATTGAAATTATTTGAAAATTCCTTGGATTGATTTAAAACATCCTGAAATATTGAAAATTCTTTAAAATCTTTTAAAAACCCTCGACATTTTTTAAACATTTCTTAGGAACTTTGGAGTTTTTTTAAACAACCCTGCTATAATTGTTGAAATTATTTAAAATTCCTTTAAATTATAAAAATGAATAAAAAATTTATTGAAATCTTTTTAAGCATCCTCAAATATTTGAAATCCTTTAAAATCTTTTGAAATCTCTTGAAGATTCCTTGAAAATTTAAAAATACCCTTAAAAATATATATAATTTTATAATTATATAATTATATACAAAAATCGGTTCAGAAATAGTTAAATTTCAAATCGATTAATTTCTATTAAAACTTTAATTGAATAGTTTAACTAATCTACAAACAGTTAAATTTTTAATGTTTTAAAATTTTTCTGTTTTCTAAATTTCAGTCCGAAATAATTGCATTTAGAGATTGTCCAATTGAAAAACATATATTTAAATTTTGAACGCATTCAATTTATTCATGAATATTAATTTTTTATAAATAAACTTCCAAGTTAAAGTTAAAGTTAAAGATGTTAAACTTCCAAGTTAAAGTTAAAGATGTTAAAGGATTTGATGCATCTTTGGATATTTTACTAGATGACAAGGAATTTTCAATTGATTTCAATAATTTATTATGATATTTTAAAGGATTTAAAATATTTTAAGGTATTTTTAAAATTGCAAGAAATTTTCCAGAGCTTTCCAAAATTTCAAAAGATTTTAGAGGATTTTGAATATTTTAGGATGTTTTAAAATATGTCAAGGAATTTTCAATTAATTTCAATCATTTAAAGAAATTTCAAAGAATTTTAACCATTTTTTCTATTTTTCTGGTTGAAAGTGGAACTCCCTTGTTAAAAATTTAGTTTTTTTTTTGGTTGATGATTTATCAATTTAGTTGAAAAAATTTCTTTTCTGAAAATTTATCTATTTTGTAGAATTTTTGTTTTGTTTTTGCTTTGCATATAAGAACTCGTGTTATGTGTAACTTTATTGCCTGTTTGCCGTATTTTATTCAATCACGGATAAATTTGATATAAAAATGGGGGCGCATCGATGTGTAGCTCAGAACTGTTGAGCAGGGTACGACTCAACCTGATCAAACGGAGGGATAAAAGTGTTTTTTTCCGTTCTAAAAAATGAAGTTGAATATAAGCAGCAAGTATAATGAAGCGTGATTAAAATTATTTTATTCTTAAGACTGGACAGGTAGTGTGCGAACATCACTTATTAAAGGAAAAGATGATTTGCAGAAAGGAAGTTTTAGCTTTTAATGGAACGGTTATGGTTACAACGGGTTTTGAATTTTTTTCAATATTTCGTAATATATTTATAAGCATAATATATTTATGTATCTTGTTGCACTTAATACGAATCTTACATTAGTTTTCGCCTCGAGGAATTTTCTAGAAAATCAGCTTTTTCCGGTTCGAAATTACCCTTCGTATTGAAATCATCTGGAATCAGGTCAGAGATTAAGATATTTATGTATCTTGTTGCACTTAATACGAATCTGACGTTAGTTTTCGCCTCGAGGAATTTCCTAGAAAATCAGTTTTTTCGGGTACGAAAATGGCCTTCGTATTGAAATCTTCTGGAAGCAGGTCAGAGCATGATATCTTTATATATTTTGGTGCGCTGAATACAAATCTGTCATTAGCGTTCAACAAGAATTTCAGGGTTTCCCCCTACACGTAAAAATTTACTAAAAAAGCTGTTCGTCCACATATGGAATTACCCTGGTTATTTAATTTATCTTTCCGGATGAATTCAATGCCAAGGGTAATTTCTTGCCCGAAAAATCTGTTTTTCTATAGGAATTTCTGCGTCTAGGAAGAAACTCTCAGGCGCTTGTTGAAAACTAATTGAAGATTTGTATTCGACGCAACCAAATATATAATGATACCATGCATAACTTGTTTACAGATGATTTTAATAGCAGGGGTAATTTCATGCCCGGAAAGGCTGATTTGCCAGGGAATTTTCCAAGTCTAGGGGAAAGCCCTCATGCTCTGGTGGAAAACTTATTTCATATTCGTATTTAGCGCTGCAAATTACATATCGGTACCATATTTTGACCTCTCACTCCAGAAACTTTTTTTGTGGGCCATTGTCATACATTTTCTTTCTTGTAGTTTGTTAATAGAACTGATGAAAAAACATTGATATGTAATTGACGCGATGTTACTGAAGGAACCAGAAATACGTGCACTACAATGGTAAATTTTTCAAATGATCTTTTTTTTTGTGGGAGTTTCCATTCATGCAAGGTTTTCAGGCCATTAATATATTATGTGAATATTGATTATTAATCTTAATTTTGAAATTCTTATTCATGACTCACCATTAATTTACTTATCCTTACTCAAGCCTTCTTAACCCCCCCCCCCCTCTCTGTTTCACTCGTTTGGTAATTTGGACTTAATGTGTTTTGCAAATGGAATGACGCTATTCAGGCAAATAAAGTTTAAATTGACCGTTTTTCTCTGATAAAAAAGCTCAAACAGTAAATTACACAGAAACCAATGTGCGAGCCCACAGGGGAACACATATTAGACCCATTTTCGAATTCCTGTCTCAAATTATGATCTGAGGTAGGCTGAGAAATTTTGGTCGGTTTCCACGTGGGTTCTAATATGAATAACGTTATGAAAACTTATGAATTGCTTCTCCATGAATTTCCAAATGGGAGTATAACTTTTTTTTAATGAAACATGTTTTATAAATGTTAAATGTCTATTCGCCAATCCTAAAAAGTCCGAAAAATACTGCGCAGCCGTAGCTTTTGTAGAAAACCTCTGCGCACTTCTTTAATATTAATTACATGCCCATTCTTTGTAGGAGCCCTAATAAAAACCCATAATAAGAACAGATATACATTCTCATTCTATACTCCTATCTTCCTATCTTAGATCGTAATTTGAGACAGGAATTCATTAAGGGTCCCCTATAGGTTCCTACATACGTGCACATGTATTTTACTGTGTAGGCATTTTCAGTACAGTTTCATATTCAAAAATGAATCAGCTACGAGGGTAGTTCAATAAGTCCTTAGAATGACCAACAGATGGCGCGCGAATCGCTCCAAATCATCTTTTTTCAGTCAGCACCACTCCCGACTAGATATATG
>NC_046665.1:8419427-8439063 GCF_010883055.1 Belonocnema kinseyi | reverse complement strand
AGCTCCAAGGAGATTATGTTGAAAAATAAAAAAAAAATTACCCAAAAAAAATTGTTTTTATACTTCATTCTAAGGACTTATTGAACTACCCTCGTATAATTGGCCTATGCTTAGCCAATAGCCACTTATTCGGAAAATATAAGTACGTGCTATTTAACCTTTATAATAAGGCAGGCAACGTTTTGACAAAACATGTGGATTTGTTTAAACAATATAGAAGGAAAAAAGGAAATTATTTATGACTAGGAATTTCTATTATAATTTAAGGCTATTTTATAAAGACAACAATTCACGCTAATTATTATTTTCTGCGTTAAGACCGTAAGAACCGGTGACGCTTGTGTGATCCCCTTGCGTCCCCTTGTGAACCGAATCATAACTTTAAAACCCTGTTCATATCACGAGGACCGCGGCTACGCTATTGGTCGATATTTCTGACTCACTGATGCAGCTGCTGTCCCTGAATGCTAGACGCTTCTTCTCAATCGCGGGGCAGTAAAAATGGATATGAATATCTGTCTCATAATCCCTTTCACATGGACGAAAAAGGGGGCTTCATATCTTATGTCTGTGATATCCAAAGTTGACATGTCCTATAAAAATTGTTCTTGGCGCACTGACTTCGTTCCTCCCGAGTTTGAGTATTTTCTTTCCTCGGTTAGATGTGAGCTTTCAGTCCAAGAGGTTTTTGGCCTATCTGCAGGCAGTAGCCAATCCCTAATTATTCTGGCGTTCCTCATTCAGTCAACTGTTGATTTCATCAGTGACTAGCCTGCTGAAAATATCTACAGGTGGCTCGATTCTAATAAAGTTGGCTCTTGTATAGTTTTGCTATCCTGTTCGATATCTCATTCCTTGTGATGTCGCTGTGTTCAGGGATCAAATGTAGTCACTCAGTGTTCCGTCACTGATTTGTTCAGTGCCTTAAAGCATTGCAATACTATTATCGAAGTAGTCGTAGTTCCACTCAGGGCCATTATAGCAGCCCTATTGTCTAGACAGATATGAAGGTTTCTTTTGTTGCCATACTCCTGCGCCTTGTAGGCGCATTGGAGCTTGGTAATAATCTCAGATTATAGGACTGCAGCGTAAGACCCGATCGGGATTCTGAAGGAGCCATCTGCAAATCATGATACGAAGGTAAAACCAAGGAGGGAAATATAGAGTAAGAATGCCAAGACAAAGATTCGACACAATTAAACCAGACAGTTCAGTAACTAGTTCAATTTATTCCCCCACTTACATTTCGGCAATGGGTGAACGTGACGGTCCAAAACCGAGCGTGATGATTCGGAGAGGAGCGTGACAGTTTGACGAAGCGCGTGACGGCCTGGAGGTCGTGCCTAGTTACTTTTAATGTAACAGGACTGTTGCACCCCCTCTCTCCTCTGGGGGTTCGGGCATATGCCAGAATTTCGGTTCAATTCGCTGTCCAGTTCTTGTATAGCTTAGCAGGTAATGAATAGGTCTAGTTCCGTTATTTTTCTGTTCCAGCTCTCTTTTGTGGTTTCGTGGATCCTGTCACATATAAAAAAAACGAAAAAAAAGAAAAGAAAAGTTTCTTGTATTCCTAGAGTATTTAAGAGACTTATTTTTATGTGAATTCAATTCCGTTTATTCCTGTAATTCCTGTAATTCCTGTAGTGTAATTTGCACATGTATGATTAGTCGTAGTCAAAATATAATTGTTTGGGCATTTTTAGTCTTTCTTTAGTTTTATGTTTAGTTGTTTTAGTTGTTTGGTGTGGTCTGGTTTTCTCTGGTTTTTTAAATCCTCCCGTTGTTTCTTGATTTCCGCTTGTTCGCCTTGTGTTTGTCCGTGGTGTAAGTTTATTCTAATCATCATTTGTTCTTTTATTTTTATTCTGTCGTATTCCGCTTCTCTTTCTTTCCGTAGATGTTCCCATTGTTCGTTGATTTTCGTTTTTCGCCCTCTGATTGTCCGTAGTGTAGTTTTATTCTTATTAGTCTTTATTTTGTCATTTTAATTCTTTCCTGTTCCGCTGGTGTCGTTGTTTTCTCTGATTCCCCTTAGGCCATTTTATTGCGTAACATTCTTCTAACATGTCGGTGAGGATGATATTGTAGTGCCTTTTCTGGCAATCCTGACCTACGTAAGATTAACTATTGTAGGGTTTTATATCTATTGAAGTGGTCGACGATGCTTGGCTCCATCATGCTGTTGTTGCACAGCCTGAATGTGCCTATGTTGTTCATGGTTTCGAAAAAAGACGGATTTTCCAGTCTTTTTTTGGTCTTAATATTTAGTGAGTCAGGTTTTCGAGCGTCGATTGAGTTTGTTTTGAGTATTTTGAGTCAGTGTGAATTTTTAATGCTATTGATCCTTTGACATTTGCCAATTTGAGTAAAAGTATCTTAACCTAAGTTTCCTAGTATTTCATGCGTCTATTTACTAATATATGTGCCACTTTTCTCTAATTTAAAATCGTTGAGATTCCATTTCTTAATGTTTTTTCCTTTAAGGTTTTTTAATTTATAAATGGTTGGGGAAATTTTTCTTTTTGATAATGAAAGTTACTTTGTATTTATCGTAAAGCTTACCTGCATCTTTGTCTATCTTATTTGATAGTTTTGTTACAACATTTAGTACTCTATAATCTATTTTATATTCTATCGTTCTTTTTCAATTCTAATCATTCGCTTGTCTTTTATTTGCTACGTCAAAATTGTTGAGGTCTTTATCTTTTGTAATGTGTAGTCTTCTAAGTCTGTCTGTCCTTTTATCTATGCTTTAAAACTCTATTTCGCTTTCGTTTTCGAAATTTTTTGTTAGGGACTGAAGTGGTTCTAATTCACGACCTAAGTTTAAAAAAGCTGGGGTGAATTAGGTCTACGAATTTTTGCTAGTGTTCATTGCAAACTGCAAATCATCTATTTGTCCGTCCCAGACGGAATGATCGTTATCTAGTTAGGTTTTAATCATTTGTTTAAGTGTCCTATTTTAACGCTCGGTTGGGTTGGCATGGTGTTATATGTAGGTGTTTTAGTGTGCCCGATGCCGAATTTTGCGGTTAGTTCTCTTAATGTTTTACTGGTAAATTCTGTACCATTCTCCGTGTGGAGAGTACTAGGTGTTTTCCACCGCGAAATGATACGTTTATGAAATTCTGATTCTATTGTAATTCCGTTGTAATACCAAAATGTATTAGTTTGTTCTCTTTTTGAAAATCGCTAATGGGCCCATGATATCTGTAGCAATCATGGTCCATGGTTCTTCCACGATTCTTTTTCCCATTAACCCTATTTTCGCTTGTTTACTCGGTTTGTTTCTCTGACAGATGTTACCATTTTTCACGTGTTTGATCATCTTAGAATACATCCCTGGCCAGAAATAATACTCCGAAATTCTCGCGTGCGTTTTTTCGGAACTTAAGTGTCCTGCTTGTATATCGTCATGGTCTTCTTTTAGAACTTTAATTCGTAATTGTTTAGGTATGACGAGTTTCCATGGATTATAGTCTGCTAAGAGAGTGGATTTTAGTTCGTCAGGTCTTTCAAAGTAAAGTTGCGAATCTCTAATTCGCCATTTTTCGTGTACTTCGGGTCTTTTCCTAATTTGTCTTATTTTTGTTGAGTACCAGTCGTCTGTCTTATCGTTTAACGTCTGCTTTCGGTTTTTCTGTACTACAGGCTAAAGCAAACGCGACGCTTTTTACTGGTTCTCCTGATCTCGACAGAGCATCAGGAACAAGATTTGAGCTAACCTTGCGATATATGACTTCGTAGGCATACTCAAGGAGTTCTAATGCCCATCTGGCTAATCGACTAGCGGTAGGCATTCTTTTTTCGGATGCCGACTACTGAGATTCTGCACTGTTTGAGCTTCTGCTCACAAATTCTATAACTTAACGAATACCGTCAATTGTTTGTGTAAGTACGGCTCCCAGCCCTGTGTTACTCGCATCAGTTTCAAGTTAGAAGTATTGTGTGAAATCAGAACATGACAAAATTTTTGCTGACGTTAAAAGGTCTTTAATTTTGTAGAAAGCCTCATCCTGTTCTAATCCCCAATCCCATTGTTTATCTTTTATAAATAATCTATTCATTGGTCCTATTATTTCGGTAAAGTGTGGGATGAATTTTCTATACCAGCAATTGTTTATTATTTTTAGCTTTGGGAATTCTAATATTGGTAGAATTTTTTTGTCATCTATTTGGAGTTCTTTGTCGTTAACTTTAAAACCTAAATATTTCATCTTTAAGCAGCCGAATTCGCATTTGCCCGAGCTTATTTTTAATTTTGCAGGATTTATTTTGTCTGATACAACATTCAAGTACTTTAAACGGTCATCAAAATTTTGAGTTCCTATAAGAATGTCGTCTAAATAACAAAAAACGTTTGGCTTTTAGTATGAAGTAATAATTTTAACCATCAGACCCTGGAAAGTGGCTGGAGCATTGGTTAGACCAAACGGCATCCTTTTAAATTGACATATGCCCTTTCCAGGTACTGCGTATGCTGTTATTGGTTTTGAACTATCTTCTAGCTTATGCGGTAATTTCGCTGTTTAATTTGGTCGTGACCCTGCACGTCTATTTTATTTTTCGTTAGATGAGTTGCTCTATGTTCTTTTCCCGAGTCAATTGTAATTTTATTTTCGAGTTTTTATAATTGGGATTGTTGGCTATCTTTAAGCTTAACAATACCTTTGCAAATTTCCACTGAACCATTATCTTGTTCGTGAATTTTTCCTAAGCTATCCGTAATATTATTTAATTTAATCGCTTTATCTTTAGAAGAAACCCATTGATTTCTACAATCGTTTTCTAATATTTCATTGGCTTTTTGAGATTCAGTTTTTTATTTTTTGCGACTGGTAACTTTTTTATTTTTCCAAAGATTACAATCGCTATTTTTATATTCGTTCTCGTATTTGCTATTACAATAAATTTTATCACTAGTGTCAGACTCGGGGTGCTCTCTAGGGGTTGCAATTTGTTGCTTATGGGAATGTTTATCAAGCTAGAGATATTTTTCGTAATATTTGTTACTGGAATATGCGTATTTTTGGTTTTTTGGGATTGGTTATGATTGGTAGGAACTATGGAGATTTCGCTATCTTTCATCGTCATGTTACTGGGATGTGTAGTGCGTTCGGATAAGTTTCCATAGGGTAGCGAGTAGGGGGACTCTCTGGTAACCACCAAGTTTCTGAGTCATAATCGAAGGTCATCCGTAGGGCTTTCAGCATATCCGTACCTAAAATACCTACGGATTTTAATTTTGGAACTAACCTGAACATAATGTGTTTTACTTTCTTTCCTATCAAAAGTGGAACTACTAACTGTCCAATTATATCCACGGTAGGAATGTGTGGCACTTGTGTCTACAAATATTTTAAATTAACTGTTTTCGAATTTTATCATCGGATGAAAACATATTTCTGTTATTTCATCTTTATCCGAATTTAAGAATTCTGGCGTTTCGGTGCTAGGTTGTGATATGTTTGGCCCTAGTATCCGCCCTTACAGTTTCACTGGTTGTAGGCATAATAAGAGCATTCTCTTTTTAACCTTATCGCTTCATAATCCCCTTACCTCGTAATAATAAAACCCCATAACATTAAAATCCCGTAACCTCATTCAGAAGAAATATCTTGTTTAGGAAAACAGAACAATTTCGTTAATTTTTCTTGTGCAACATAGTCATGGGTAAGTATCTTTATAACCCCGGAATCCCGTAACACCATAAACTCAAAACCCCGTAATCATAAAAGTTACGTATATAGACTTTACCCCCAAACGCGGGGCTCTGCGGGGGTGGATCTTTATTTCCCTAGCTACTCGTGGGATTACTATGGAGCAAAACGTAAAAAAACAAATGGAAGAAAGGAACCGTGACATTTGCGAGGAGCTTGGAGGTTCTATAGACCTAGACCAGGAGCAAGATTTTGAGCCGAGAGATGACATAAGAAGAGTGTACCAGCAATTTCTTATGACACTTGATCTTATTCACATTTTTCAGGGAGTTTTAAAGGAAATGAAGGATTTCTTAAATACAAAGACGAACATGTTCAATAAGATAAAGGAGGGACTTGCTAAAGCGATAAAGTTAGCAGATCAAGTGGATTTGAAGACCAGTATCAAAGTAGACTACTTCAACTATGTTCCCTACAGTGTTGGACGCCTGGCGCAGAGTATCGAGGGAACACGAATGGAGGAAAGTTTAAGAAGGAACAGAAGCCACAGCGGGACTCAGACGAAAGAAGCCGCGGAAACTCTCCCCCCCCCCCCCACATGGATAAAGAGCGGGAGTCCACCCTGAGTTCAGTTGTGGCAGGTAGCCTCAAGCAGGGGAACAAGAAGCCGAGGACCGGAAATGCGTCAGTGCCCGTGACCTCGACTCCAGGAATGAAGGAAGGAGAAAAACCTTCTTCGAAGAAAAAGATAAAGAAGACGCAGCAACGACCTAGACCCGAAGCGGTCTTAATCAAACCGGCTGAGGGTCTTAGTTACGCAGAGGTCCTTAAGGACCTCAAGCAGAAGGTGAAGCCTGACACCCTTTGTGTAAAAATTAGGGGAGTCAGGCAAACTAGGAATGGAGAGGTCCTGGTGGAGCTCGGACCTGCATCAGAGGGCAGAGCTGCGTTCTCAGCAGCCATCCAGAAGGCAATTGGAGAGGACGGTAACGTGCGGGAGCTCGTTCCCCGTGCCGAGGTCGAGGTCCTGGATCTCGACCCATCAATTGATGCTGAGGAGGTAAAGCGGCCGTCAAAAGCCACTTCAAAAATAGCCAAGTGGGAGAGATAAAAGTCAGCCTCACGAAAAGACCCTTCAGAGGTAATCTAAAGGCTTTCGTGGAGCTGACAGAAGAGTCGGCGGGTACATTGTTACGCGCGGGACACCTGAAGGTAGAGTGGGTGTCCTGTCTCGCACAATAGAAAACGGAGAGTATGCGGTGCTATCGCTGCCTAGGCTTCAGTCACATGGCAGCCGGTTGGGGCAGCCCAGACAGAACCATGAAAGAAAGTCATAAGGTTATAGGGTTAACAGATTGAGAGGAGCAGGGTGAAATGGTACAGTGTAAATAATGTTTGCAGTTTCAGTGGTTTGTTGGGTGTTTTTGAGGCTATGTCAAAATTCTGACTTGTAGGGGTTAAACGGGTTGCATATTCGGTTACATCTTAGGTTCAGTAATTTTTAATACTTACCCTATAATTTTTGAATTGTCTAGCTCAGTTTCCCATTCTTTACCTAAATCTTTTAATTGCTCAATAGTTTCCTCGGAAACTCTTTTATCGATATAGGCCTTTTTTTAATCTTCGAAAAAATTCGATAATGTTCTCCAAGAACGTTTATTTCTCGAACACCAAGCTTTTGCGTCTTTGATCAGTAGTGCGTCTAAATTTTCCAAAAAATCGCGTTCATTTATTCTATATCTCCATTTAAATCTTTTTAATTCCTCCAAAAAATGCGCGGGGCTATCGTCGTTATTATTGCGAAATTTAATCGGCCAATTGCTCATTATTTGAAACGGCGTTTCTATTATGCCGAAAGGAAAATAAGTAACTGCAATTGTTGGATTATTTTGATAGTTATCGTATTCGTAATCTGGCTCTGAATTATTAATGTGTTTTCGTGAACGTCTATTTGAGTTTATATTAATTGTCGAGAGTCTACGTGATCTGTTTTGATTTGAGCTATTTGTGCCTTCTAAAGGTTTACTGTCATCGGTAGTTCGTAATTTTAAATTATTAGTTCTTATTCCGCTTCAGTTTTCAATATCTTTGTAAGAAATTTGGCTAGGTTTTTGTAAGTTTTCTCATGGACCAAATTGAACAGAATTCCTGTTATGAGATTCGCTTTTATTTTTTCTAATATTTCGTTTAGTCTTAGGGGGTGGGGGCGGTTGTCTGTCCAATTAATATTTTCTAGATTAACAGTTTTATTTGTTCCTTTTCTTATGTTAGTTTTTGCTATAGATTCACCAGGTGTAGGTAGATTCTCGTTATTCCAAAATAATGTATTTTCTATAGGCTCAAAGGCACTTGTTTCAATTTTGTGCACGGTCAGAGAGTGCAAGTTGTTTATTTCGAGCTTGAGTTAGTTCTGTAATTTTTGATTGAGTAGTCTGTCTTTGTCTAACACATCTTTCATTGTGGTTTCTGAATTTTTCTCAGCGAAACCTCTATCGCGACCCATTAATCTATTTATCGTTTTTGGGATTGCTTTCCTACTTTGGTTTCCGGTATGGTTGGGTTAGGAATTTTATTTTTTATCCTACCTGACCTGATTCTCATTTACTTTTTAATTGTGTTCGAATTCGTATTTGTAAGACATCCTATGTGGATATCCAGTGCACTTTTTTAAATGGGAAAATTCTTTTTTATTTGGGGTATTTTGATTGATTCTATACTATTGTGACGCCCTATATTAAATTCCTAAACTAGGTTCCCGCATTTTATTTTATTCCCGATGAGAATATTTCGATTTATTTCAATGTATTCTAATTCTGATTTTAATTTGATATTAAAGTGTCAAAGAGTTCGAAAATGTGTTTATTTTGGCTCTGCGACCCTTTGTTTTGAATATAGGTCACTTGTCCTCGGCGCTGCTCGCGTGTATTGCTCGCTGCACGTGCGACCTTATTTGCGCGCTTAAACGTTTCGATAAATCGGGGAATTTAAATATTTAAGGAGCGTCGAAATTCGATGTGATTTTATTTTTAGGTTTTTTAGCCCTTCCGTTCACATTTCCATTGCTGGTTTCGATTTTCCAAAATTTATGTTTTGAATTTTATTTTTGATGCTTTTAACTTTTGGAACCTGTTTACATCAATGTTATTTTATTTTCTATGGCAAAAGCGAGGCATCAGATCAAATAGCATGCAGATTCAAAAGTTTAGAAATAAGAACCATGGTAATACAAGCCAGGTAATACAAAGGTAAAATTGAGGAAGGAAATGGCAAGTAGAAATGTCGAGATATTGATTAGACACAATTGAACCAGAGAATTCAATAATCAGTTCGAGTTATTTCCCCACTTACTTTTCGGCAATGGGTAACGGTGAGGGTCCAAAAACGAGCGTGACGATTCGAAGAGGAGCGTGACGGTTTGATGGAGAGCCTGATGGCCTAGAGCAAAGTATCAGCCTGGGAGAAAACGTGACGACTTGGAGATAAGCGTGACGACGTGGAGCACCAAATACATTTAGCACCGTACTATGTAACTAAGAGGCGAGCCACTCCAGACTGTCTGAAAGAGATCGAAAGGATTAGTTTGTAGCTAATACGATACTTTATACGTATACTACCTAATACGATACTTTTTGTCGAAGAGAGATCGAGTAGAAGTTTTGTTCCCGAGCATGCTCAGGATTGACCTACTCGCTATGATAATTGGGATCCGCACTGCTTTCAAAATCCTTCCGTCGTTTACCATATTTAATCTGCAGGCCGCCTTTGCTTTGGTTTCCAGCTATTGCCCTCCCATTTTCAGTATACCAAGAATCCGCTATCCGCAGTGCTTGCTGCAATATTCCGAAGAGCGAATCCATGCGCAGACTTCTCACGATAACCAGTATATCGTCCGCGTAGCCTTTGACGTGGTAGCCGTGACTCGTGAGCAGATGAAGCAGTTCATCTACTACCAAGCCTTACATCAGCGGTGATAAAACGCCTCCCTGTGCACATCCTGAATCAACGGTTTCATGGAGTTTAGCTGACGACTACTTCGATCTCCATAAATCCTGCCTACTTTCAGAATGAAGACTGCTCTCGTACTTCTACATACCTTCGAAACATACCAGCTTGCCTTGTCTTCGCAAGTATCATGAAAGGCCCTTTGATGATTTTTTCAGCCTTTAGTAAGAATGCAGGATACAGGGCGGCCTAATTGAACTGAAACTTCTTAGAACGCTGTATTGACGAGACGATCTGATACGATCAAAATACGATCTTAATTCATTTACGAAGCAAGGTGGTACCTCCCTCTGTGTCTTCTTTCTCAGGCCGAATGTGCCGAACGATTCGCCAGGACACTATCTTTAGTGAGGTGTTAAATCCCTTTTAACACCGAAATACCATAGACGGGTCTTCCAGCTAACCTGTGAACTACGCCGTAGCCCTCACAATCTTCTCGATTTTCGCCCCTGCATAGCCTCGCATGCAGGGGTAAGACTAATTACTCAGGCAGGTCTTCTGGTGTCCCTGAAAGGCCATTATGACCCCATTGTAACCGTAGGTGTCAAAGTACAACGGGCCCGATTACTCAAGATCCAAGGCTCAGAAGCGTGACCATATTTGTGCAAGACACGCCCTGAATATCCGTTCGTAGGCCACCACACCAACAGATGCCTGCTGCGGGCCGCAAGTCATTCCTGTGTTAGCTAGGTTTTTTTAGAAATATGATATGTAATGTCATGTTCCATATTTTAATGTATGATACAGCTATTGTCGGACAATAAGAATCAATAATAAATTTTGATAGTAAATGACTTTAATACACTATTATGGGTCCCCAAAGAAAACCTAATAAGTGACAAATTTGAATTTTACGTAATACTGCAGTTCATTAACGCTTTTTAAAATTTGGTTAAATAATGAAACGATCAAACGAACTTACATGTGTGAAGTTCAATCATAATGATATGACGGCCTCGTTCAAGATAATTACGTTTTGGATCTTGATTTCAGAGAAAATTCACAGCGTTTAGAGTCTAATTAAAAAATAAATATAATTCTTGCCCTCAAGTGCTGCTTTCGTGGTGTGATCTTGAACATTAATTGTTTTTAGAGCTTTATCAAATTGAAAATGCAGCTAATATCGAAGACGTGACTAATTTCATAGTATTCTGGGAAAATGGAAAAATTAAATTTTTCTTTGTCAAGATGAAAACATGGATGGAGTGTAATCATCTTAAACGACACTATCATATAATATGATCGAACTTCACACAGGTAAGTTCGTTTGATCCTTTAATTAAATTTCAGGCCTCGCTCTTCGAGATTACAATGTAAATGTTTAGAGGCTGTATTTTGTAATTTGGTTTTACATAATGTAATTGTAAAACAAACCTCAATTACAATATGCACTTGACAAGTACAGAAAGCTTAAACAGTATAAACGCTAACGAAATTCACTACTGTATTCTTATCTATTTTGTAATATAGTTTACACATAGTTATTCCTATTTCTTTTTACTCGTCGATTATAAAATATTGCGAAACATTGCCATCTAGATGACCAGTCAGCCGTTCTCCTTATAGTACTGAAAATTACTATCGGTGAGAAAATTTAAGTCCTCTGGCTTTGACGTTGAAAAAGTAGGGGAAGAAAAAATCGCAGCTTAATGAAGGAAGGATCATTTTGGAGGTGCAAATGTTGTACGTTACTGAACCGAAAAGCTATATTGTAAAAAAATGTTGAAGGTTGCAGATCTAAAAATGTGATAAAAAGTAAGGAAATTTTACAGCTTTTAAAGACAGTGAACTTTGGAGAATACTTTTTTATAGAAAAAATAAGATGAAAAATCTGAAGAAATTCATGGTAGTACTTTGAACATTTCCGAACAGAATGCCGTCGAAAAATTTACCAAATATAAATCATTATTAATTTTGTGTACATAAATATGCAATTAAACTATCTTCAGTTCTAATGAAGATAATGAAGTGATTTAAATTGGAGGTAGTTAGTTGAACTATCTGTAATAATTTACAATTTGAAGGAGGTATGTGCTTCTTGTTGTCTTCGTGCAAATTGCGATATTTGAAGTCAGTTTTTTATTTAGGAAGACAAGTGCGACAGCCCAGCGTGGTGACGTTTTTTCAGGGGATCGGTCTGGGTTTTCCTCACTACGTGCTACCGAACTTGTGCCTCCAAGCCTCCATCTGGCCTTCAACAAGGCCCCAGTGAACACGGATGTATCCTTCGAACTTAGACCCTGTGGTGAAAACTACTTTCTGCAAGAAATATAAATATTTACTTAATATTGTTACAGATAACGGAAAAATAATTGGTACCGACCAATTTCAAGTAAAATATAGATTTTAGAAGAAGTAACGAATAAGATTTTGAAGCATTTAAAGGAGTTCAATACTGTAGGAAAAAAATTTATCTCAAGATTGCGAAGAAAATGAAAACTAATTTTTTTTTAATAAATTCGAAGTAATGTAGAAAATGTCGATAAAAATTTCAATTATGTATGATTAAAAATTGTAAAATAAATTTCAATAAATCCAAGAGATGTTAACAAGTCATGATTCAGGAGCCTTCAAAGCATGTCCAAAATTATCAAAGAGTAATTTAAATGATTAAAAGACAGTGTATTTAATTTCGCAGAATTTGTTACAAAATTACAGGAAAAATTTGAAAGATTTTAAAGAATATTTAGAAGTTTTAACTGTATATTAAATTGTGTATCAAATTGTAAATCAAATAGTATATCAAAAATACTACAATTTTGGAAAATAAACTTCAAAAATTTAAATTTGTAAAGATTTGAAAATACAATTCTGAAATGTTTTAAATATTTATTCGAACGTTTCATGATAATAAGCAAATTTTCTTCAGCTTCATGGAAATCTCACAACTCTTTATTTAAAAAATTAAATATCAATATACGATTTGAAAATATTTAAATCCATTACAAAATATGCTCAAAATTCTGAAATCTGGATCCGGAGAAATGTAATATAATGTAAGGAATATTTCCAGTAAGTTTGACACTATTCATGAATTATTGGTATTCTTAAGAGACTAAAAGTATTGTAAAACTTCGACATCTTTTCGAATCTTTCTCAATTATTTCCCAGCATGAAAATGTGACAAATATTTTTTACATTAATTTACTTCTTCGTACAATTCTGTACAATCTTCTAAAATAAAAAAAAAAATAAAAATTTCTCAGAAAGTTTCCACATTTTCCGAAGATTTTATCAAGTAAAGAATTATCCCGCTTTTTAATTTATGCACATCTTAGATTACTACGAACTTTTTAAAAATAATGTTAGAAAGTATGAAAGAATTTTTTTCTGCTGTGATTTTCACTGTAATTATGCTATTATATGCACAAAAAAGAGAAATATTGAGTGGAAATATAGTGTATGAAAAGTATATACAATTTAAGATTATTGATATACTGTCTTACCTATGAAAGACGGAAAGTTCTTCTTCAATATGAGTCTCTCAGTTCTTCAGAAGGTTCTTCCAAGGGTTCTTCATCACTGGAATCGTCTTCACGAACGTTGATAATGAGCGGTTCCATTTCCATTGTCATGTCCATTGTTTGATCAGTACCTCTATACTTCTCTTCTATTTTTTCCACGTGTCTTACGCAGTTTTCCCAGAGTGTTGGAGGTACGTTATTCATAACAGCTTCGAACAAATTGCAGACGTCGCGAATTTTGAAGGTTGTATTCTGCTCAGCAAACTTTTTTTTTCACGTATGCCCATACATATTCTATGGCATTGAATTCACATTGTGCGACAGGCAACCAGAGCAGCTGAACGTCACTTCCTCTCACATCTTGCGTTATTTATTCCAGCAAGTAAGATTTTCAAATTTGTATGGCAAGCACAGTTGTAGGAGATATGGTTTCGTTAAATGCTCAAATGAGTCAGTGTCCACTGGCTTTCCGCCAACTCGACGTTGGATTGCGACGTTCAGGATCGACCATAATATGGTAGGGTGCTTGATCGATCACAATTACAGATTTAGATGGCAGTTTGTGAAGTACCTCCGTAAACCACTCTTCAAAATGAGCCGCGTCCATTTCATCGTGGTAGTCGGCACTCCCCTTTTTACCAATGAAACATTTCAAACTGCCATCCAAAAATCCATCTCTGCTGCCAATGTGGAGAATGACTCTTTTGCCAGCACCGGAAGGAACGATAAAGCCTCATCGATAGCCACCGACTGCTTGTATGCCAGAGCGGTACACATCAAAATTGTCTCGAACGTTGTCCTCAATTTTTTCAAGCCACCCATGTTGACGGTGATAATTAGCACCACACCATGTCTCGTCGACAATGTAAATGTGCCAACCATTTCTTCGATAGAAATGAATTTTTTGCAGGTATGCCGCTCTTTTTCCAGCTATCGAATAACTCTCCATAAGGACCGATCGATTCTGGATTTTTTTATGTTTAAAATTGAGGCTTTTCAGCAATTTTCTCATTGTGAAATCACGTACTTCCGGAAAATCAGAGACAGTTTCTTGTAGGTGCTGCATAAGTTTTTTAATAGTTGAATATTCTTTTCTCATATACATATCAAATATCGAACGCCGTACAACACCTTCTATATGCTCATCAAATTCAATACATTTTCTTCCTGCTTCCTGATTTCTTGGCTCGATTAACTGGCCGCAGTGTTTCTTTTCTTCTGCACTAATTCGAACGACGCTTCTCTCAGACATATTTAAACTTTTGGCTGTTCTTTGCACAACCTGATTAAGGTTTACATATTCCAGCATCTTTTTCGGCCTGAAAATAGCGTCTGGCATTAGCTATAAATTATTTTTCATTTTTGGAAAATGGAGTTTTCACTTCAGAGTCCGTACTCCTCACAGAACTTGAGTTTTGGCTACGCCTTCCCGACCCTTTAACCGTCAAATACCCGCTGAAGTCTTCACTGCATTTACTGCCGTTTTAACTGTTTATAGAACTGGTATTTTCGTAATCTATACAGATAATATTTTCACTATTGGCGAAAATATCACTTTCGCAGTTATGAAAATTTCTATATTCACTTTCGCCACTAACATTTTCACAAGAATTCCTATTTTCACTTTCGCCACTGACACTTGAATAATCCATTTCTTCATGGCCTACTGGCAGTGACTTAGTACTCTCTTTATCAATTTTTAGATCGAGAATTTGAAACTGTCCATTGTCAGTAGCACCACTAAAGAGCAAATTAATTGTTTGACCTTCCGAATCTACGCGCAAAGGAACCGAGAAATAAGTATTGTTATTCAATTTCTTAATAATTGTTATGTTCACATTGTACAAGTAGGCTGCTGTAATACACTCTACTTCGGTCGCAAAATTACCCATGGAACTCATGTATTGAGAGTACAATCTGCGATTTTTTCTATCTAAATCTCTGTCAACCAAATGTCAGTAGTCTCCGTTTACATTCCAATTGTCGGTAACCAATTTCACCACATTACTACGAACATCTTCGTGATTGTTATCTGGTAGGTTGAAAGCTAAACATGTAAATAGACAATTACCTCTACCACCGCAGTCTTTAATCACGAATAGTCTTCTATCAACGTTAATCATTTTTTACAGAATTTAATTGCAAGAAATGTTGCCTCTTCGCGAAGTTCTCGACAACTACTGAATTTTCAAACGCTTTTTCCCAAAACCTAGCCGGAATAAGTTGACAGAAAATAGTGGGAGAAAATATTCGTGAAACCTGTCAAAGAAGAAAACAGGGCAACAAAATGATAAATATAATAAGCTGTAAACTCAGTAACTCCATGGTGCACCAATAAATTTTAACAGGAGGCCAGGTCCCTGCCGCTGTTCATTATACATTGTGCTATTACCAGTAGTTTGTCGCTTATATTGCATTCTTAGGCCGTTATATAATAAAAGTCATTCTTCACCAACATCGAAAGTATTCACAAGAAATAATTATTTATTTATTACGTTGCCCTCATAAGTCATACATATTTACAATATCTTCAACTTTCAAAAATTTATAGACAACTGTAAATCAGCCAAGAAATTTATTTTATGTTTGAATAGAGGAATGCAGTTTAAAAAATGAAAATTTCTTCCAATAACGAATTGTCCACCAAGAAGATGAATTGAAAAAAAACTATTTTTACCAAAAATACAGCATTTTTAAACAAAATTGTTCAAGTGTGAATTTGGAAGGACGAATTATTTTCGAAACAGTTAAATTTCAAAGCTCAACATTTCTTTCCAATACAACATGCACTATTTTACTTTTCCACAAAAACACGATTTTAATTTTGCAGAAAACTTTTAAGTTTAACAAAACAAAAATTTTAAAGAGAATAGTGAAATCGCCAAACAAAGTATATTAATAATAAAGTAAACCTTAACATTTTAAACATAAAGGATTACTTTTCAAGCAATAAAAAATGTAACCATAAGCACACTATAGTGATTATCATAGTTTATAATAAAAATAATGTCGTCATACTTTGCATACTACTTTCATGAATGAATGAAAATGTTAATTGCAGTTCGAGGGGCATCACAGTTCAAGGGGCACGGCCCTGGTCAAAGCCTGGTGGCAAGGCTTTGGAAGCACGTGCTGAGGGAAAACCAGGCTGATCCCCTGAAAAAACGGCACCACGCTGGGCTGTCGCACTTGTCTTCCTAGATAAAAAACTGACTCCAAATGTCGCAATTTGTACGAAGACAACAAGAAGCGCATACTTCCTTCAAATTGTAAATTATTACATATAGTTCAACTAACTCCCTCCAATTTAAATCACTTCATTAGCTTTTTTAGAACTGAAGATAGTTTAGTTGCATATTTAGGTACAAAAAATGAACAATTATTTATATTTGGTATATTTTTTGACGGCAATCTGTTCCGAAATGTTCAAAGTACTACCATGAATTTTTTCAGATTTTTCATGTTATTTTTTTTATAAAAAAGTATGCTCCAAAGTTCACTGTCTTTAAAAGCTGTAAAATTTCCTTACTTTTTATCACATTTTTAGATCTGCAAGCTACAAAAATTTTTTTACGATATTGCTTTTCGGCTCAGTAACGTACAACATATGCACCTTCAAAATGATCCTTCCTTCATTAAGCTGCGATTTTTTCTACCCCTACTTTTTCAACGTCAAAGCCAGAGGACACGAATTTTCTCGCTGATCGTATGTCTTTTTGGAAGGCTAAAGAGACAGACGCATTTCTCATAGAATTAGCAGTAAATGTCGATGTGTCTATACTGCCTTAATGGAGAACACTCTTTATAAACCTAATAATAGTTTAAGTAAAAATTTTCTAATGCCCATCTGAGATTCTTAGTTTTATCCAGATAAGCTAATATAGTTGTCGCGACGCATAAGTTTGGCTTTTCCCTAAAATGCGGTAGAATTAGATTAGGTTAAAGACTGTCAGGCTTAGAAGTTTTTACAAGGTCTGTTTTTTTATCTCAATATCTGTATTCGATTTCGAAATATTGTCAATGTTTATTAGTGATAGTGTCCGGGCGCGATGGGCTGTTGCAAAAGCTAGGAGAAACAATGTTTTTCCGTAATCTCTATTAATTTTAAAGTATCTAATGGACACATCTCTGCTACAAAATCTAAAACAGGGCCAGCACCACATAATTTAAGAATCCATTTAGTGTAGAAGAATTCGACATAACTTCTCTTTAAATAGGAGAAATGACCGACCTTGCAGAATTGAATGATCCGTATGACGCTCCGTTAATAAATTTATAACCTAAAAAATACAAGACTTCATATTCATCCGCTGTATATGGATTGCATGCCTTTCCTTGACAGTAATGCCACCATTTATTAAAGGTCCATTATGTTGTTTAAAGTATTTTTGACGGATGCTCGTAGTGCACAGTTTCATTTACGTGGATGTTTTTTCGAAAGTTATTCCTTTGATTTTTTTGGAGCTCCCTTAAGGCCATGTGACGAGTGGGTCACGTGACCAGATTCCTACCTTACTGCCACTTTTTTTAGTTTCCAACTTATTTTCACACGAAGCGCCACATCGAGTTAAAAATTTGGGATAATAAATAAGAAGCACTAAGAATGGTGGGTCTGGTCCTAGATTTTAATAAAAAGGTGGCGGTAAGGTAGGAATCTGGCCACGTGACCCACTCATTGCATAGCCTTAATTAGCCATGAATTCCATCTTGATGCTATGTCAGGGTGAAATTTCACTGTTGAACCTTGAGAAGCTAAAGGATTGGCCAACGAGTTTAAAAATTTTCTCATTAATAAGAGGGCACTATTCCGCTATCCATTTGGTTAGTTTCGGTAATTGAAACCACGGAATTTTTATCTTTAGAAACTGACGAATCCTCGTCAACGTAATTCTCAGGAGGTTCTTTTTTGTTGACACTTTAAGCTGCAAGCACGAAAAAGTAGATCTGGATCAATTAATGAGCGTATCCAGTCTGAGAGAGTCCAACCTATGTCCCACACTATGTGAGGACTCCATTGTCTCAAAAGTAAAGTATCTGTCTCAGTTTTGCATGGGCTCCACCATCCTATAAAAATATACATAGGGTGCTACGAAAGATTTGCATTACAGAGCAACCTTTTATAGTTGTTCTAAGTACTTTCCACCGCTGTGAATACACTTTTCTATACGTCGAAACCATTCATCGAACCAACCCTACCACTTTTCTTGTGGAAGATCTGCACATGCTTGGTCCCATGCCATCAAAAGGTCAGTTTCGTTAATAAATCGACGCCCTTTTAGTTGTTTTTTTACTTCTGTAAATAAACCAAAGTCACAGGGAGCAAGATCTGGACTGTAAGGAGGGTGATCTAGAATAGTCAGTCCAGATTTGGCCAAAAAAGTTATGTGATCTTCGCTCTGTGAGCCGGTGCAGTGTCGTGGTGGAATAGCCAGGTGCTGAGTCGAGATTTCGGCCTGATGTTTTTGAGTTGGTTTATGACTTGGGGTAAACATATCTGAGTGTACCAGGAAGAGGTGACAGTACGTTGGGTTTCCAGTACGACCTTACCCACAATGCCGTGTTACCCAAAGAATACTGCAATCATTCTTTTGTTTACAGATCGAGACTTCCGCACCTCCACTGGCGCATCCTCATCCTCAAATAGCCAGGTCTTGTTTTGTGATTTTGTTCGAACGTCGTAAAAATACAGCCAGGTTTCGTCGCCTGTTATAATACTATTTACATCCTGAGAAGATCCCGATTAAAATCTTTTTAGAATTTTTAAGCACCACTTTACTCTCGCCGCCATTTGCACCTCGGTCAAAGCAATTGGTACCCATAGAGTACAAGCCTTCCTAACATGTAAATGTTTACGCAGAATTCGATGGACAGCTGGTGCAGTAATGTGTAACATTTTCTCTATCTGCCGGTACGTAATTCTTCATTATCATTCAGTAGATTATTCACAGACGCAATCTTTTCCGATGTCACCACTTCCGGCGCACGACCTGAGCGCGAGTCGCCCGGGAAACCGAAATTTCCCCTTTCGAATTGTTTTGTACTATCGGAAAATTGTTGTGCGATGCGGACATTCCTTACCCAATACCGGAGACATTTCCTCAAGACTTTGGTCTACGCTTAAGCCGCGAGAAAAGTTGTAATATATTCTTCCTTTGTCCACGACGCCATTTCTTAATCGTTCCGGGCCGCGTGCTTAGACTGTACTGAGACCTGAGTCAACAGGTTTCCTCTTCCTACCTAATTTTTGACGCTCTTTCTAATGTCGCAGAGATTATCACTCTTCTTCCAATAGGTTTCGTGTATTGCAAAACTTTCGTAGCGCCCTACGTATATTTAATATTGTCTAGTGACACCTCACCGTTGATTACAAATTTTTCTTTATCCGATTCCAATCTCACTTTTGCGGGCCTCTTGTCTTCTTTCTTTTGGCGGCTTAATTTTGTTTTTGATCTGCTTAGTTTTCTTTCTATTTTTGCTCTTTCACATTGCTTTCACATTGCAATTCTCTAG
>NC_046665.1:8404738-8419327 GCF_010883055.1 Belonocnema kinseyi | reverse complement strand
CAGCCTTATCCTTGTATGCGGGGCTCTACAAAGATGGACGAACCCCTTTCCCTAGCTTCTCGTGGGAACAACAATGACAACACCAAACATAGTTGTAGTAAGCGCGGTTCAAAACAACATAACGCGCAGGGCTCCCGACAATGGGTCGGCCAACAATGCCGACCAACCTAGATCTGGGGGAGCCAATGAAAATGGATTTAATGCGATGGATCGGCGGGATCTCGCAACCTTTTGGTGGATGGAGCGACTGAATCACGACTTGCTAGAGTGCTACGATGCGAGTGTGGCCCCTGAACGGGGTTACATGGCACGGCTGCATGCTCTGTGGTGCGAGAAACACCCGGAGCTATGTAAGCGGAACGCTTACTCTACCACAGCTAGAACAAGCCGGCAACAGAGAAAGAGAGGCGACACTAAGACCAACCGCGGGCATACATCCAATAGATGAAGAGCGATGCTTTACGACCCGGAGAAACATCAACACCAAGGTTTCTCTCAAGCCTAAAGATCTGGCTGAAATGGATGACGAGCTTCGTGGACATTTTTCCGGAGAATCCGAGCTCTGGACTATCAATTATTGTGTGTATAATGCAGCGAGAGCTTTGGCCGATGCGAACCTTAAAACAAAACCAACGGTTGATCATAAGACCAAAACACGAATGCATCAACTTGCCATAAAGATAGGCGGGGCAAGACAGTACGCGTCCCGCATTCAGTGTGTGATTGATTACATCACATCTGTCAGGAATTTGACCGCCAAGGTTCGAAAGTTCGCGCGCGAACTCCGAACCCGTTATCACACACTTAACAAGTAAAAGCTGCTGACCATCAGGCAGCATATTGTTGAGAGAATACGGATACTATCTGACGCTAAGAGAAGTCTAGAGCGGAGGGAGAGGTGAGTCAGAGAAAATCAACAGTTTCTCCCTGACCCATCTCGACTTTTCCAAGACCCTTTGGTTACTGTCGAACACCCACCCAAAATAGAAGAGGTCGAAGTATTTTGCAGAGAAGTCTACGAAGTGCAGCATAGACTGGCCGAAGACTCAGAAAATATAAATAGCTTCAAGGAGTTATGTGTTGCCCTCATAACACCTCATAAAGAATGCCCACTCATCACTACGGAGGAGGCGAAAAAAGTATTAAGAGGGATGAAGAACTATTCCGCACCGGGACCAGATTCTATCAAAACCTTCTAGGGGAAGAAATTTTCTTCAACCCATCAGTATTTGGCCCGTATTTTCGCCTCATATTTGAAGTCGGAAGAACCGATTCCTGAGTGGTTAATGGAAGGGCGCACAATACTCCTGCCGAAAATAGGCAACTTAGCTGACCCGATGAATTACAGGCCAATCACTTGCCTGAACACACTTTATAAGATATTCACAGCTATCCTAAATGATAGGATTGTTCGAGCAATTGAACCTTTGTGACAAAAAATGTATGAACAACGAGACTCAAAGAAAGGCGTAGCGGGATGTCGGGAGAACCTGCTCATCGATAGATGTATCTGCAAAGATGCAGCATTCTATCAGCGTCACCTATCGATGGCCTGGATTGATTATCGGAAAGCTTTCGATTCGACCTCCCATAGACTTATCATCTGTCTTTTGGAAATCTTAAAGGTTCATCCGCGAATAGTTAAGTGCATAGAGAGATTGATGCAGCTTAGGAAAACCAGATTTACTATCTCATCTGGAAAAAATCGTATGACAACTAACAAGGTCACCTTTCAGAGAGGTGTCTTTCAGGGCGACACCATGAACACACTCCTCTTTTGCCTTACATTATTGCCACTATCTCTAGCACTTCGCCATTCCGACGGGTACTTGTGCGGCAAACCTGCAGATCGAAAGTACAAGGTCACTCATGTATTTTACATGGACGATCTTAAGATCTATGCTAAAAACAAAGAGCAACTACATCTAGCTCTAGGGATTGTCGAACGATACACTAAGGAAATTGGAATGGAATTTGGGTTAGACAAATGCGCCTAGGTTTATTTGAAGCGAGGAAAAGTTAATGGCATCCCTGAAGATCCTGAGCTCGTTAATAGAAGCACTATACGACACCTTTGCGCTGGAGAGACTTATACATACCTGGGCGTACCAAAGAGCCGCATTCAGGATGTGACATCTATAAAGGATACTCTCCGAAGCAGATACAAACGTCTCATCCGACAGATTTGGTCTTCCGAACTGTCGGCGAGCAACAAAGTAACTGCAACGAACATGCTTGCCGTCTCGGTAGTACTCTATTCATTTGGAGTAGTTCCATGGACGAAGAACGAGCTTACATCCCTTGATATCGGGACAAGAAAGGTTATTCACATGAACAAAAGCATTCGTCTTAAGTGTTCCGTTCCGCGACTGTACATCTCACGCCGTCAAGGTGGTCGCGGAGTATTGAGTCTTGAATGTCTTCACAACAGGATTATTCTGGGTACAGCACATAGAGTCACAAATGGAAGAGACCATTTTTTAAAAATGGTCAGGAATCACGAAGAAGTGGGCAAAGAAGCGTTTCTGTACAAAGCAGCGGAGGAGGCTGCTGAAACACTCGGACTTGACTTCAGTATTAGGGGTGAGCAAAATGCATCAAATCTTATCCATCTCGAGTACTCACTCCTGAAAGCCCGGATTAAGAAAGCTCAAGAGAAAAACTTTCGTGAACAGCTCCTAGATAAGAGGATGCACGGTATCTTCCACAGAAATGTGAAGGATCAGTCAATGTCTTGTGAGCTAACGTTTGCTTTCCTTAAATCGTCCGGATTGAAGTCTGGTACGGAGGGTTTTATTTTTGCATGCCAAGAGGGTGTCATTTCCACCTTAACATACCGTCGCCACATTTTGAGCCAAGAAATTCGTGATGATAGCTGCAGGGCGTGCTATGCACATCCGGAGCATTTAGCTCGGGGTTTATCTTAGGCCCACAGGCCCGCTGTTCATTGCAACATCAACTTTGAAAACCGCGAGGAAAAGAGTATGCATGTCACTCATGTTTGCATAAAAAAAACAGTTTGAGTGCATATATTTTAGTTTTACAGATATTTTTTTTTAATTATGAAGGATTTCTATATATTTGCTTGTTTGTTTCTAAAATACATCTACTTCTTGCAGGTGCAAACATAATTTCTCGCGTAAACTCTTTCAAGTGTGCGCTCGCATCTGCAACGCGTGATATTTTGATGTTGTAGTGATTATGTTGTCATAGTTATTGTAATAGTTGCAATGCTGGTATTTGGAAGGAACAAAAGTACAGGTTATAAATCTTTTTTACAACGCAACAACAGGAGGCGTTGACATTCTTGGCCAAATATACTATTCATATATGGTTCAATGTAAAACGAATAAGTGGCCTCAATATTTGGTTAACACGATCAAGTATCAAAACTTTGCAAAGCTGCATTATAAATTTAAATGTAATGTGATCATAAAATGTCATTATGAATAAAAATGATCAAACTTCTGAGGTTTTTCTATACATTTATTGGAAAGAGAAGTTTGAATTTTAACCGGCCTGAGAGGCCCGGCTTGCCTTTTAACGTCAGGATTTTAGCTTGCCATCATGAGGGTTAAAATGTAGGACACCAAATACACAAAATTAATTAAATCGAAGTTGCATCGCTAATGCTTTGTTTTATGTTTTAACACAGTTGAGGCTCGTTTTATGTAAACTAACACAAATATACCTCAAATGATGTTTTATTTCAAGTTCAAGATCTTTATGGGCTACTTTTAAAACAATATTCGAAATTAATTATATCCCTTGACTATATTTGCAACAAAAATAAAAGCAAGACCAACATGGAATTAAGACTTTTTTCCGTGTTGCTGCCTGGTTATGGCGACGCAGCCTCTGCTTTTTTTAATATGTCCGATGTAGAGCCTACTAAGAAATACTAAGATTTATTCGTAAGGAATACTCGTAAGACTTAACACGTTCCTGCAAACATATGTCGATTTTACTTGGAAGAACCCTTATACTTTCTAAATGGATGAGGTGTTCCTCAGCGCAGTTATCTACCTATATAGATATATATCTGCGTTAACTTATTACACTCGTAAAAGCTCGTTTGGGCTTACTAGTCTGCATGAGTTTCTATGCGGCTTTTTCAGTAGGGGTTCTATACTTTGAGCATTTTATCATCGATACACTCGATGCTCATTTTTTTTAATTGGCAGACGCGGGCTTAGCACGTCGCTCATTAAAGCCGTTCTCCCGTCCTTTAATGACTATGGCACATGTTTTAGGGCATTACTCGTCCTAAATTGTTTTGTGAACGGGGGTACGACGCTGTCCATGCTTTTTTGTAACAGCAGTAGTACCGAATGTCCCATTCCACCTTCTCAACATTGAAGAACTTAGCGGCGAGATGCCAATCTGCCCTCTCCCTCTTTTGACCCTAGTATTTCTCCTTTCAGCCGGCTTGCGTTCGCTGAAAACCTGGGATGTAGACTTCCATTGTGCCATTGATTGCTTCTTCTTCTTCGGCGTACTCACAATCGTCGAGCCTTATGAGCCTGAGGGGCCGAATCGTCGAACCGTCAAGGTTCCGGTGCTGTTCTGCAATTTGATGAGCATAGTGTGTAGTCAAAAATTTTACTGAGATTAAACTTTTTGTTTACCTTTAGTCAAGGTACGTGTAGAAAATACGGATGCTTTCATTTCACCACTTTTAATTAAGGGGGGGGGGGCGACCCATGTAATAACCCAAAAATAAGGGTATATTCTGGGATTTTTTCGGGGATGAAGAATATTACAAATCTTTCCAAAATTTTAGTGGGTTATTAAAGAATTTTTGAACTACAATATAAATTGTTCTTAGCCATAAATATTAATAAAATTTTTAATTATAAGGGCGTTGCAACAAAAATGTTTATTTTAACCAAACATTTCCATGAAATTGTTTAAACAATAATTATTTTAAAATAACTTTTTTGCCGTTTAGAGTGGTTCACCAAAAAAAATAATCATTTTAACTATTTGTATATGCAAGGAGAACTCAATTGGTCAAATACTTTTTGAGTTATCTTGCCGGCAATATTGAAAAATGTGAAACCAACAAAAACGCGTTTTATAAATGTTTACTTACATGTTGAAAATTGTTTTTAAAAAATAATTGTTTTGGTTTCTTACGGGTTTTTTCTTTATCGACCATTCTAGCAGCATACTTCGGCTGAAAATATTTCGGAGCTGGCAGTCAGCATCGTCCGGCTAGCGCGAGGCGCCTTTGAGGAGATAAAGAACGCGCCTGCGACTCTGAAACTGTTGCGGTATGTCCTATATACCGACTTAATTCTCTATCAATAATATCACTATTCTTGATGTCGTATCTGTAATTTTAATTAGGATGCTATTCAAAAAAGCTCAAATGTACTATTTTAAAAAGAACACGTACTAAATTTTTAAATGTGTTAACATTCGAAAACTTAGAAAGTTTATAAATAACATTTATTCTGAATTAATTTTGGCGGAAACTAATTTATAAATCGGGAATTAGAAAGTAAATCACCGAATCTTTTCACAATTAGGACTAATGAATTTCTACTAGTTTCGGCCTTGACGGCATTGTACTGACATATTTGGGGCGGTAGTTGGTACACTTTTGTGCACAGACTGTTCTTCAATGAAATGTTTTTGGGCCAATATGAAACCTAAGAAAGATTGTAACGTACGAATTCGACAGGAAACCTAAGAATATTTAAGATGGTGTTAAGCATTTATAAAAAAAACATGTTCTTTTTATAGCTTTTAGAAAATTTAAAATTGCATTTTTGAATATCTCAAAACACGTCTCCTCAGAATAGATGAAATAATGGATATTTCATTATATTCTGAGAAATCATTAAAAATAAATATATAATTACAAAACTCCAGGATTTTAGCAGTGGTACCCTAGACAAAATCTGTATTGAGTCAGTACGCAAGTCTGCAAGAAGATGACTGAGAATGAACTCCGATTTCCAAGATTTCCGCAGTTCACGGCCTTGTGGAGGGCGAAAATCGCATCACAATTACTGGAATTGCTCTTCTGAACTTGAAATCAGTCAAGGCAGCGTTCAAAACGTCATCTTCTTACAGACATAAGGTCTGCTTGTTAGTCAAAAAGATGACGCCAATCGATAAAGGGCGTGATTTTTCTGCACGACAACGCCAGGCCACACACAGGGAATACAACGCGTAAAAAGTTGGGTAAAATATCCTGGGCTACACTGGAGCACCCTGCCTACAGTCTAGACTTACGTCCATGTGGTCACCACATGTTTCAACTTATGAAACAAGCGTTCAGAGGTCATTGTTTTGTGAACCATGTAGGGTTAAAGGTTTCAGTGCGCAATTGGATCATAACAAGCCTGTCTTCTTTTTAGGAAAACTGACTACAAAAAACTTTCAATGATGTGATGATAGCGTGTTTCCAAAAGGAGGGATCATGTGGAAAAATAATATCACTGCTTCGTATTTTTCTTTCATACCACGAAACTTCTATGAGCAAATTCTCTTTTATATGTGATCCACCATCACTGATTATGAATAAATTCATCCAGTGATTCTAGGTCCACCTTAGTAAACAAAAATGTTTATAGGTCCATACCCAGTGAATTGGACTCATCTGGTGGTATACATATTTATGCTAACGGACTTAAATTATACTTTAGCAGTGAGGAAGACCCGTTTATAGGCCTCTGTTTTACCAGGGTTTTTAAATAAAATCATATTACAATTGTCTATACCGCAATGCTGCAAGACATGCCAGGGGAGCTTACAGATTAACGATTTATCTCTTATTGTTCACAAACAAAATAAACATAGGTTAAAAGCACCGAAAACATGAAAGCACATACTTAACCTTAGAAAAAAAGGTATTAATTGCTTGCATATTATTATAGAGAACGATCCCAAATTTGAAAGAAGGCCTGAAGATAATAAACATACTGACCTGAATTTCCCATAGATCATATTTTTGCTCAAACGCAACAATTAATGTTGTTACCTGTATCCATGGAATCGATAGCTTCAAAGTTTATGGTTTATCGGTATTTTCATACATATCGTTCGTGAAGTTTCTCTGCGTCAAAGATAGCAAACAATTTAAACTGGCATGCAGGATGCAAAATGCGGGGACAAAATTAATCGAGGCTGCGTAAATTCAGAAGAAATATATTGTCATTTCTAACTTATAATTTATTATTTCTATCTAAAAAGAGTTAAAAAGACCTGCCTTTAGGCGTTTTTAGAAATCCATATGTGTATCTAGACCGTTGTCCGAAACTCTGTTATTGGTGCCTGGGCACGACCAAGGGACCTTACATTTCGGTCTTTCACACTATCTCAACGCGCTTTCATGCAGCAAAACCCGAACGATTGCTCTTTTGTATGAGTTACGGCAGCTTCTACTTTCGCTATGCTCATAAAAAAAGTTTAGAAAAAATTTCACTACGAAGTTTCATTTACATCGCTGGTACAATGCACCAGACTTCCAGTCATCCACTTTTAATAAAATATGAACTTTTCTATTATTTCAGCTCGGGCGTTAGTGGAAGACATTAATTCCCACAGTGTCTCGTTCCGCAATGAAACAGAAGAAATTAACCGAAAGCCTATCTGTTCGAAAAGGTGTGATGATGATGATGATGATGATGATGATGATGATGATGATGATGATGATGATGATGATGATGATGATGATGATGATGATGATGATGATGATGATGATGATGATGATGATGATGATGATGATGATGATGATGATGATGATGATGATGATGATGAAATAAATTTACTAAGTAGTTCTAGTGGAAGCGATTCGCGTGAAGAATCTGTTGATCATCGCAGGATATGCCAATACAACACACCAGTGGTTAGATCTCTTTTCTTATCAGTACAATTAATAATTTAGCGCACGCTTTGCGTGCGCTGTATGATATATATTCAGGGTCGCCTAGGCTCAAGTGCCCGGACCTAGAAAGCTGTATAAAAATACAAGTAAATAAATCGGAAATTCCTTTTCGAGAAATTAGTTCAAGTTTTAGTTTTAGAGTTATAGTATATTTAGGTTGGACTAATCAGGATCCGTGGTGGAGTTAGCGATCGTAGAACAGCCGTCACTATACTAGGTTGGACTACCGCTCATGCTCAATATAGTTACAATAATCAACAAGCAGCGGAGAACAAGTCTCTAGGGATGTACCCGGTGACCTATCAGAGTATGCAGCCTTATTCTTGCATGCGGGGCTCTACAATGACGGGCGAACCCTTTTCCACTCAAGGCTGACTTGCTAGACTGCTACGATACCAGCATTACCCTTGCTCTGCAAACGAAGATGAGGAAGCAACATTAAGACCAATCGCGGAAAGCACTCCTACCGTAAAAAAGAAACTTGTCCAGCCCAGAGAATTACAGGCGAATGACTTCTTTAAACACAGTGTATAAGATCTTCACATCTATCTTAAAAAACAGGATTATTTGAAGAATTGAGCCTGTGTGGTGAGAGATGTACGAACAACGTGCCTCGAAATAAGGTTTAGCGGGTCTGCTGATTGACAGTTACATCTGCAAAGACGCAGCAGTCCATCAGCGCGTCGTGCCAATGGCATGGATTGACTACCGAAAAGCATTCGATTCATTGTCTCGTAGACTTATCATCTGTCTGCTGAAAAGCGTGAAAGTTCATCGAAACATATTGAGACGCATACGTTTGAATTTAAAATTTCTTTATGGCCGAATTGTTCTAAGTACTTATTTCAGATCATCAGGGCCTAATTCAGGTATAGAGGGTTTCATTTTTGCATACCAGTACGGTGTCATTTCCACCTTAGTGCACCGTGACCCCATTTTATGTCAAGAAGTTCCCAGAAATAGTAGCAAAGCGTGTCATGCACACGGTAAGTACGTAGAATACATACTTTTCAGGTATCCAATTCATGCGGGAGCAACGTGTGTCTATAAACATAATGCGGTACTAAGAGTTTTTGATCCTTCTCAAAGACTTCGAGGTACGAACTATATTCGTGATCGAATTATTGGCTCCGGCCGAATACAACACGACTGCTAAGGAGAAGAAAAACAACGAGATGTATCAAGACCTTAAAAGGGAGCTATAACGACTGTACCCTGAATATTTGTTTAAAATAATTGTTCTTGTGATAGGTGCTCTCGAATTTGCGAAACTATCGCTGGTTCATTACCTTAAAGCCATAGCCGCCTAACAAAAATATGCCAAAGCACTTGCGCGATTCATGGAGGAAGTTTCCTTAAACCCACCAATATCTGTCCCCCATTTTCACCTCATATATAAAGTCGGAGTGTTTGGTGAAATGACGATCAGCGTTCCTGCCGAAGGTGGGTAACTTGTCTGAACCTGTGTGGCGAGAAATGCATGAACAGTGAGGCTCGAAGAAAGGCTTAGCAGGATGTCGGAAGAACCTACACATCGACATATGTCTCTGCAAAGACATAGCATCATAGCACCGCTACCATCGACATATAGAAATGGACCGGTAACGCTTTGGCGAGAACTGAAATGGGCTTTATAGAGAGAAAAACATATGAGACGTAGACCTGCCTTTATCTATTTCAGGACTATGTCAAGTGAATTGGTGGCCCGGGTATTGCCTAAATATTCTGTACGGTTGATTAAAAAAATTTGTAGTTATAATAAATTGAATTTTAAAGAACATTCATTATGCACATGAAAAAGAGCATGCACGTTAAGTTGTATGTTCCGCACTTTACATCTCACGTCGTCAAGGCTGTGGCGGAGTACTTAACCTTGAATAATTTCACATTGATTAATGAGTTGACAGATTTGAAGTCTTGGTTCCCATGTTCGCCTTGTGTGTTGTAAAGATTGAAAAAGATATAAATAATGGGTAAGATAATGAAAATAAGTATGAATGTTTGGAAGTCACCTTCTTCTTCATTCGCCTTTCTTTATTTGCGCTTTGTGCGATTGTAATTTTGTTATTTTATTAAACAAAACATTAGATCGAGCTTTGAAACACATGAATTTTGTATTAAATTTCCGAACAGATTCAACATTATTCTACACTCTACATTCAAATGGCATTATGCGGCAAAACATTGAGGGAATGGCTTGACGAAAGAGTGGGCGCTACACCACAACCAATCATCGCTACGATAGTAATACAGATTTTAAACGGTTTAGACTACATTCATTCACTAGATATTGTTCATCACGATATCAAGGTAATATATTTTATTTTATATTGTAAAAAGGTAGAAACACAGCAATGAAAAATATATCATTGAAATTGAATCTGTTACTTATTTTAGCCGAGCAATATTTTTATATCGAAGACTGGGCAGCTTCAAGTACAATTGGGAGATTTTGGATTATCGTGTCCTTTGCAAAGAGAAAACCATCATTCTGTACTTGGCACACATATTTACGCTTCGCCGGAACAGTTAAACGGCGAATGCAATCCTAAGGTACGCATGTATTGTAATTATCTCCTTCTTTGTTTTTCTTTATTTACCAGTCCATTTTTTTTACAGAGCGACATTTATAGTTTAGGAATCGTTCTGATTGAAATGCTGATACCGATGCAAACATTCATGGAGTGCAGTCGAATAGTAGAAGCGTTAAAATTGGGGCATATGCCTATGCAACTTACCGCAACCTATCCAAAATGGGTAAGTTCAAAGTTTTTTTCTTAAACTTATTTAATTAGGAGGATACATTTGTTTATTTCTTATATTAACCATTATTTTGTATGTTTTATTGCTTCGAGCGAATATTAAAATTGACTGTTTACATTTGACAGACATTTTTTGAGTATTTAAAGGCATTAAATTGTTGAGTAAATGAGTTTGCGTACTCGTATTTTGCGGTTCTGCGTGCGCAAGCAAATCACTGTCGCATCTCATGAGTGAGGGCGCTATTGTAACCTCTTCCTCTAAGACTGTTAGTGTGTTAGTATATTCAAAGAATTCTGTGAGATTCGAAGTCGTTATAAAGTCGTGCTCTTAAATACGTGTTCTTAAAGTCCTGCTGGAAAATATTTTGATTCGGTTGCTATATTTACCAACCACGCTGTTCAAAGTAAGAATTTTAAAGAAGAGTATAATGTTGACAAATTTAAATAGGGGTTTGATGTCTTTATTTTTTGTGAGAAACTCACATTATCAGGTTATGTATGTCATTACAAAAAAGCTTTTAGCAACGTTATTATTTTATATGTAATTAATTCGTTGGTCTTGCTTATCGGTCAGCGTACCTCATACCATGGGGCATGGTTGTCTGTCATATTTTTGCCGGTTTATTACACAAAAGTAACATATTTGAATGAAAAGTATACAATATAATAATTCTTGAGAGTATAATATAACGAAAAAAATTACTCAAAACATTATCAACTCTAAATAAATATTATCTGATCAATCAAAGTGAATTATGTCGCAAAATCTAGTTATAACCCTTTACTTTTTAAAAATTTTATTCAGCGTGTAAATATATGCGATTACCTTCAAAAAAGATCTTGCTTATCGACGGATACCAAAGACGCGATGATTGAAAATAGACTTTGATTATTAATGTTCTAAATCTTACTTCATGATCCGATTTAAATCCTTTTGATAAACTACCTAGCCCATGCAATTAGGACTACCATTGAAATTAAGAGATTTGTTTGAAGTTTTCGGTTGTAACCTCAAAGCTTACGTGCTGCTCTTTTTTAAAGGAATAAAAAAATTAATTGCGCCGTTGAATAAACAGAACTCTGTCAAGTATATTTTTATAGAAAATTATAACTAGGAATGGAAATACATATATAAACTTTTTAACAACAATACTTTATATTTGTGAGTTATAATCAAGAATTTCGTCATTATCTGTATAACTCTGTTATTATCGACCTTGAATCTTATTAGAAAGAACATATTTAACGGTCAGAACAATAATAAAATTACGAGATTCACAAGATAACTTAACTTTATTATTTTTTCTATATTCTCGATCAAATTATTATCGACCTGTTATCAAGCACTGTTACCATCTCCACAACATTTTTCAGACATTATGTCCCGTATGTCATATTGTAAGATTTAATTAGGTTTAATGTAAGTGCTTAATTTCACCATACCCCACTCTCCCCTAATACGTTTAAACAATGTACAAAATCTTTTCTGATTGGAGCACTCGGCCTACTTTTACTAATTTTGTTCTAACCTCTAATGAATCTTTTGTTATTTTTATCGAATTTTTTGTGTACATCACGAGTCCGTCGAGAAAAGTTATCTGTCGTGTCGAACTTTTTTTCTTTTTATATATGGTTAGAAATTCGAAGTGTATTTGCATTTTTAAGAAGTCCATAAACTAATAATAATACGTGCTAGAACTTTCTACACTCCCCAAATGAAAAATTAAACCTTTTAACTTAGCGCTATTATAGCAAAAGTAAACTACGTTGCCGTGGACCTGTCGTTAATACCTTTTTCTCGGATCACGAAAGAGCTGTAGTTGGCTGTGGTTAGCTTGACCTCGAAGTTTATATAAACTCTCTTAAGCCTTATAATTTTCATCCGATTTTAAGGATTTCACAGATTTCATTATTTTTTTAAAACTTTAGGTTTCAAAAAATAAAATATTTCAAAATATTTCATGAGATATCAAAGATTCCAACCACTTTGAAATAATTTAAAGATATTCCAAACATTTCACAAAAATTTGGGACAACTAAAAATCCAGAAACTGTAAAATTCCCGCATTGGAAAAATCGATAAAAATAAAAGTTCCGAATAATGAAATTCTCGAATTGTAAAATACGCGAACAATAAAATACAAAAATAATAAAACACTCGAATGAAACAGTCAAGTTTTTAGTGAATACTATTTACTGAATCCAGAAATATATACTTTTTTCAATTATTGGTATTTGAAATTCAAACAATAATAATCTTAGAAACTTCTTAGAAACTAATCTTAGAAACTTAGAAGCCTGTTTATTATTAACAATACATATTTCCCTAAATTGTTTAAACAGCCCGGCATAAAAAGGATAAATTACTATAGTAGAAAACGCTGCCAATCCTATCCCTGGAAAAAGTGCGAGGGGAAAATTAGGGAGGGCCTACTCTTCGGTTTCCAAGTGACCAAACTAGTTGCCGATTATAATCTTTTTTTTTCGTGTACAATGTGTCCACACGGATTGAGATATCGTGTATAAAATTTGACAGATTAAATAAAAACCACTGAAGATAGTTTGTATACATCAATATGTTTATAATTTTGATGAAGTTTGATGAAGTTTGATGCCTTTCAGATTTCTTGATTCGCGTATGTTAAGCACTTACACCAAATTTGGACTAAATCGTCTAAACCTTAAAAAAGATTAACATAAGCAATAAAATTTGCACATTCGTTGCAAATCGACAATTAAGTATCTGTACACACGTAACCTATCACTATTTTTGGAGGATTTTTAGCGATTTCTAGCGGAAAAAAAAAAGAAACTTTGAACGTCGTTAAAGTCGAGATCACGTGGCTAAATTCGTTCATGAAATGGTTGTGTAGAGAATGAAACAATTTTCATTTTTTTGGTCCCCACTACGTTCACACGAATTGAGATATCGTGTTCAGGATTTAGAAAGTTATACAGAAGGCACTAAGGAGCGTTTGTGTCCGACGCTGAGTCCCGCCGGTCGGTTCACTGTCAACAATAGTTATCAGCTGATCGATTCAACGTCAAAAATTAGGCGTCAAGAATTATGGAAGTTGATTGGCGAACTCTGAAGAGTAAACTTTAGCACATTGTTGGTGTCGATATGTTTCCAATTTGAAATTTATCTTTTAGTTTTATGATAAAAAAAATGAAAATCATTCTAAACAAAAGCTTCATGAACGAACTTAGTCACGTGATCTCGACTTTATCAACGTTTCTTTTTTTCTCCATTAGAAATCGCTAAAAATGTTACAAAAATAGTGATAGGTTACGTGTGTGCAGACACTTATTTGTTGACTTGCATCGAATGTAAAAATTTTATTGCTTATATTAATTTTTTTCAAGGTTTAGACGATTTATTCCCAAATTGTGTCAGTGCATAATATACGCGATTTAAAAAATCTGAAATGTATCAAACCAAAAATGATCCGCAAAGTGCTGTAACTCGAATGGTAATATCCTATTTTATCAATTTATAAATAAACTTTCATCTATCGCGGATATCAAAATATCGTCTATCTCGAAAATGTCTATCGAATCGTTGATCCCAATGAAATCTTCAGATTAGATCAAAATTTAAATAGGGTACGTGAACCCTAGACTGAGTGCCGGTTTTGGGGCTGACATTGGACCTAACTCCTCAGACAAAGATCCACTCCTAATGTAAACAGCAAGTATGAGTGAATACTGTGCATCCCTTGACAGTTCCTCTCATCCGTCCCCAATGCATCGCATCAGTTCACGGAACAACAAACTCTGGGGGCCCTTTCTCTCGGGTTCACTGTATTTTCAAATTTTAAAACTTTCCAGTGGCATGAGGTGCTATCGCAAATTAATGGCCGCTCTCTAGATACTCTTAATAAAACATTTTTATACAAATCATGCTATATCTTCTAAAATTATCGA
>NC_046665.1:8403086-8404638 GCF_010883055.1 Belonocnema kinseyi | reverse complement strand
CTCATGGTGTCGCCCTGAAAGACACCTCTCTGAAACGTGACCTTGTTAGTTGTCACACGATTTTTGCCAGATCAGATAGTAAATCTGGTTTTCCAAAGCGGCGTCAATCTCTTTATGCACCCAACTATTTGCGGATGAACCTTTAAGATTTCCAAAAGACAGATGATAAGTCTGTGGGATGTAGAATCGAAAGCTTTCCAATAATCAATCCAGGCCATCGATAGGTCACGCTGGTAGAATGCTGCATCTTTGCAGACACATCTATCGATGAACAGGTTCTCCCGACATCCGGCTACGCCTTTCTTTGATCCTCGTTGTTCATACATTTCTTGCCACACAGATTCAATTGCTTGAACAATCCTATCATTTAGGATAGCTGTGAATATCTTATAAAGCGTGTTCAGACAAGTTATTGGCCTGTAGTTCTTCGGGTCAGCCAAGTTGTCTATTTTCGGCAGGTGTATTGTGCGCCCTTCCACCAACCACTCTGGAATCGGTTCTTCCGACTTCAAATACGAGGTGAAAATACGGGCCAAATGCTGATGGGTTGAAGAAACCTTCTTCCACCAGAAGGTTTTGATACAATCTGGTCCCAGCGCGGAATAGTTCTTCATCCCTCTTAATACTCTTTTCACCTCCTCGGTAGTGATGGGTGGGCATTTTTTATCAGGTGTTATGAGGGCAACACATAACTCCTTGAAGCTATTTATATTTTCTGAGTATTCGTCCAGTCTATGCTGAACTTCGTAGACTTCTCTTCAAAATACTTCGACCTGCTCTGGTTTGGGTGGGTGTTCAACAGTAACTGGAGGGTCTTGGAAGAGTCGAGATGGGTCAGAGAGAAACTGTTGATTTTCTCTGACCCATCTCTCCCTCCGCTCTAGACTTCTCTTAGCGTCAGATAGTATCCGTATTTTCTCAACAATATGCTGCCTGATGGACAGCAGCTTTGACTTGTAAGTGTGTGATAACGGGTCCGGAGTTCGCGCGCGAACTTTCGAACCTTGGCGGTAAAATTCCTGCCAGATGTGATGTAGTCAATCACACATTAAATGCGGGACGCTTACTGTCTTGCCCGGCCTATCTTTATGGCAAGTTGATGCATTCGTCTTTTGGTCTTATGATCAGCCGTTGGTTTTGTTTTACGGTTTGCATCGGCCAAAGCTCTCGCTGCATTATACACACAATAATTGATAGCCCAGAGGTCGGATTCACCGGAAAAATGTCCACGAAGCTCTTCATCCATTTCATTGGCTCCCCCAGCTCTAGATTGGTCGGCATTGTTGGCCGACCCATTGTCGGGAGCCCTACGCGTTCTGTTGTTTTGAACCGCACTTACTACAACTATGTTTGGTGTTGTCATTGTTGTTCCCACGAGAAGCTAGGGAAAGGGGTTTGTCCATCCTTGTAGAGCCCCGCATGCAAGAATAAGGCTGCTTACTCTGAGAGATCGCCCGGTATCCCAGAGTCACCGTTCTAGACACTTCACCCAGGTGCCATTCAGCTTTCGGCACGGTTTTCACACCTCCGCTTGGGGGTTAATTCCTTCGGG
>NC_046665.1:8400410-8402986 GCF_010883055.1 Belonocnema kinseyi | reverse complement strand
TGAAAATTCAAAACCAATCAAAGAATTCACAATCGCCATAATAAGCATGTACCAGATTAAAAGAATGCTATTTAATTTATGCAATGCTCCAGCCACTTTCCAGTGACTTGTTATTTAGATGACATCGTAATAGTAACTCAAAATTTTGAGGACCTTTTAAAATGTTTGCACATTGTATTAGACAAAATAAATAAGCAAAATTTAACGGTCAGCCCGGACAAATGGAAGCAAAAGAGCGTCTAGTCGTGATTGGTGCACAAGAAAATTTTGACCGTATTTAGAGGGTTATAGCTTTAAAGCAATTACGGACTACTTGGCCTTAAATTGGCTCTATAACCTAAAAATCCCACAGGCCGATTAGCTACATGGACATGAAAACTACTGGAATATGACTACTAAGTTATATATCGGAAAGGAAGTACAAATCTGGTCTCTGTAGTTCTTTAGAGATAAGGAAAATCAACAACAGCAATCGCGATAGCATTTGTTCGTGGTATTGACAAAACGAAAGTGGATGTAGACAACAAAACAGACAATTGGTACTCAAAAAAAATAAGACAAGTAAAAAAAAAGACTGGAAGAATACAAAAAATGGCGAATCAGAGATTCGTGACTCTTTTTACAGAACCGACCTACTAAAATCTACCCTCTTACCAGGCTCTAATCCACGGAAAATCGTCCTATCTAACAACTGAGAATTCAAGTTCTAACAGAAAACTATGACGACATACAAGTAGGGCATTTAAAAATAAAACAGACTCAAGAATCTCGGAGTTTCATCCCGGGCCAGGGATGTATTATAAGATAAATAAATAGTTACAATAAACTACGAAATATGTGAAACAACGAAACCGAGTACCCAACCGAAAATATGGCTAATAAGAAAAAGAATCGTTAAAGAGCCATGAACCATGGGGGCTGCAGATATCATGGACCCATTATCGATTACAAAAAAGATAAAAAACCAATATTTATTAGTTTTTGTAGCTATTTTCACAAAATGGTTAGAAATAACTCCGATAAGAAAAGCCAACGGGATAATTATAGAGTCAGAATTCTTTAAATATATCATTTCGCGTTGGGGAACCCCTACCATTCTCCACACCTAGAATAGCAAGGAACTTGTCAACAAATCTTAAAGAAAAACAACAGAAAAATTCGGGATTAGACTAATGAAAACGCCAGAACTAGACAAATGAAAGCGCCAAATCCACAGGAAACCCGGCTGAACGCTGTAATAGAACAATAAAACAAATAATTTAAACGTACCTGGATAATTCTCACTCCACCTAGGGCGAACATATAGAAAATTTGTAGTCTACAATAAATACTAACATACATTAGTCGACACAATTTTCCCCAGCATTTTTAAATTTAGGTCCGTTGAATATCTACAATAAAAATTTCGCGAAATATTACTACTTTAATTTATTTACACACAATATAACCTTTTTGGCAACGAAAAATAATTTAAATTTAGCAAAAACTTTACAACTTCAAACTCCAACAAACAAATTTACTTCTAATGCAATCCAAAAATAAAATTAGATTAGATTTAAAACTATTAAACCAACATCAAGAGGAAAATAGCAGATCTGCAAACTTTGGTTAAAATGCTTTATTTTGAGACAGGATCACTCTTGGACAAAGACATTACGGACATTTCAGGTATATACCAGAACCCCTGCGGGTAGGGGGGGGGGGGGTGTAACAAAATTGTTACCATAAAATAGAACTCGGCACGGCCCTGCACATAAGGGTTGCCGGGCCGCACTCGGGATAAGACGGAACCCTCCAAGGGGTCCGGAAATCCTGGGCTAGGGCGCACCTCTTCTTCAGTCTTACGAGTAGCTTATCGTTAGCGGGTGTCCCCACCCAAAATGCTTCAACGTGCCGACTTTGGTGTCGATCCTTAAGCCGCTTTCCAGAGCAAGGTTTCTGCATTCACAACGGTCCTTATAAGGACCACCTTGACGTCCGACGGACACCTGCTCCGACACGGGCCTACCCACTATTCGTCAGCACCCGCCACATACTCGCAATATACTTCTACGTTGATTTTATGTGGAATCTTTTATTTTTGTTCTTACCCATCTCGATATTCCAAGTTTCATTTTCCCTCCTCGGCCTTACCACCGTAACAGTTTTCGACCCCAGATGATTTATAAGGGTTTCTTTCTTTTACATTGAATTTGCATTTCTTAAATAAATTATTCATGGTACGAAATAAAGTTTAGACAATTCTTTCCCCCCTACGGGTTCTTTAAAAGAACCAGAAAAAAATGTACAAAATTTTGTTAAATGTCAGCTACAATCGCGTATAAAAAAACTTCTATACAATTCTGAAAACCAATTTGCAAAATATTTATAAACAACGCACAAAAATCAATTATCATAATATGCTTTTTATCGTTTTAACACCTAATAGTTAAATATATATATATAATTAAAAATTTGTCATAAGGACAACCGTCGGATTTCGCCGGGAGCGGGGGCTAATCTGAAAAATTGCACCCGCTTCCAGCGAAATCGCGGTAAAATTTCAGCCATAACCACGTCTCACAACCGTGAGATAG
>NC_046665.1:8395303-8400310 GCF_010883055.1 Belonocnema kinseyi | reverse complement strand
ATTTAAGAAATTAAGTTTGCTGATCTTAAAGTGTCCAGAATTTCTGTCATGAGTGGGATTGCGTATACGTGCTTTTTTGAATATTATTAACCTCTCTAAAGTCTAAACCAAATGTGTAATCTTTTTTTATCATTACTATAGGATTTGCTATCGAAACAATCCTGTCGAAAATTTCCTAATCTATCTGAAATATTATTTTAACTTAACACTTCATTTTTAAAGTTAACTCATTTATTTCTGTTATCAATTTTCGATATTTCATTTGCTTTTTGAGATTTCTTTTCTAATTCTTTGCAATTCCTTGACAGCATACGAATGTGTGCTACCTGTATCTACCAAAATACGATAGAATTTATTCTAGAAGTTTGCCATCAAATCTTATTATTTCCTACATTATTTTCTGCGTTTTCTGTAGGGAAATCGATTATTGAGTTACTTTGACATTGATTTGAGCCTCACATCATTGGATTAAGCAATGTTAACATTGATTAAAGCGTTTAAATAGACATCTTGGTCTATTGTTTTGGAATATAGGTTGATAACTTGGTTCAAATCTGATTTTAAAATTTGATTGGAAGCTGGGTTCAAATATAGGTCTGAAATTAGGTCTTAATTTTGGTTGATATTGATTTGAAAAAGGAAAAAATGGAAATCCAAATGGCGAAAATGGTAATCGATTTTTGTATGAATCTTTACTCTGGTTATGTTGGTTTTGGTATCCGCTTTGCTTATCAGTTTGACCGTTTTTATTTTCCCTTTTATCTTCTTTATCGTTCTAGAAATTATTTTTATCCCCGTTACTGTTATGCTTTTGCTCGGTTCATCCTTAATTTTAGTTATAGTAATTTGTAAAACTGGCCCTCGAGTCTTTCATTTGGCCAGCTCAGTTTTCTATTCTTTACCTAAGTCCGCTGATTGATCAAAACTTTCAAAATCGTTCCTTTTAAGGTACATTTTGTATTCAATGCGATGGTTTCCATAGATTCTACGTAATACTCATTCGCGACTTTTTCTAGGATAAAACTTTGTAAATAATTTTTTAATTTCTTTAACGTATGCGTTCATGTCTTGAGCCCGTTTTTCGTTACAGAATTTGATTTTTTGTCTAATTTCATCTGAAAACCTTTAATCGATATAGGCGTTTTTAAAGATTTTGAATACATCTGATAGTTTTCTCCAAGAACTTTTGTTCATTGAAAACCAATCTCTAGCGTAAGTTTGACTTATTTCTGTCCTCTAATGGTTCGCTGTCGTCGGTATCTTATCGTCTCAGGTTATTAATTCTTAGTTAGTTTCGGGTTTCAATATTACTGCATGAAATTTTACGAGTTTCCTTAGAATTTTCTCTTAAATCAAATTGCATTAATTGTCTGTGATAAAATTCTTGTTTATTTTTCCTGTTAGTCGATTCTAATAATACTTTTCTACTTTCAAAAAAGCTATGAGTAAGATTTTAAAAGTAGAACAGATTTCATTTATTAAATTCTTTTTTTATAATTGATCTTAATTCGGAATAAAGAATACAGTTGATGAAAGTCAAGAGTAATATTTTTTGTTTAACACATTTTTTCAGTGATATTTGGCAATTATTTAAACAATTTGCACTGAATGAATTCCGAGAGTAATATTTGTTCTGAAAGACAATTTTTAAATATTTAGACATTTTTTATTTGTTTAAAACCCCCATGTAAATCTGGAAAAGTTACTATTCTCTCGGAATAATGCCGCAGTTAATGAATAATAAAAGTGATAATTTATTGAGGACATAATTTCGCAATTATTGAAACAATTAACAAACAGTAACTTGCACCTTTTCTAAGGATAAGTGAAGAAAATTCTAGTTTTTTCGAGTCTCTTACACTATTTCGCTTATTATTCAGTATTTTATTATCTCGGAACTTATACTCTATTTTTTTTACTAATATGGTTTTCAAACAATTTTTTGTCGTTACTTCATACTCAGCATTCTATAACTGCGTCATAATTTTCAGAAAGTAATAACTCTTTACTATTAATAGGAGAAAAATTGTTTAACCACTTTAAGTATTTTAATAATTGCTAAATATCCTAACAAAAGATTACTTATAACTCTTAATATAACAAAGTTATAAGCACCCCATCATCTTACGGCCCTGCGGGCCTCAACCTAGACTGGGAAACAGCTGGACTCCACGGTTTAATGCCTAAATCGCGTGAACCAGGAGTCAGCCCTGTGTGGCCTGCCTAAATAATTACTTTATGCTTAAAAACGCCTTGTATGTTAATTTGTTTATGAAATAAAAAATATGAATGCATAGAGACATTTTTGAAAAAAACGTCATTGGAAATATAATTCCAACAAGTTATGAAGAGAAAAACAATTTATGTTCGCGTAAAAAGGCCTAAAATGTGAATTTGTGCGTAAGGGATTATGAGACAGCTACTTATATCCTTTATCACCGCAACAGCGAGTGAGAAATATCAACCAACAGAGTGGCTGCGCTCCTCTCCCTATGAACAGGGCTTTGGGGTCACGCTTAGGCTCCCAAGGGGACGCAACGGTATCACCTAAGCGTCAAGGGCTCTTACGGTCTCGACCCTGAATAATAATAATAATAATAATAATAATAATAAAATTTTAAAATTTTTTTAAATTTATCTGCTATATCATAAGAGATTGACCCTTACCGACAGTAGATCAACCCTCCAAGCCATGAAGGCAGAAAATCCACACAATATCGATCATGTTAAGAATCTTCAATAACAGAACATGCTTAACGTCTTAATAAAACTAGATGAAAAATAATATTTTTAAATTAAAATTAAAATTATTTCTTGAAAAAAAGTTCCTACTCCATCTTCATTCCATTGGGAATCGAACCACAAAACTTCTGATTTCCGGTCAGGTGCTTTTCCAATTAAACTATTAGAGGGATCAGAATAAGAACTCTTAATTCAAGAACAAGTTCAAGTAATTATTAAAATTTTTTTTAATTTATCGGCTATATCATCAGAGATTGTACCTTACCGATAGTAGATCAACCCTCCAAACCATGAGGGCAAAAAATCCACACAATATCGATCAAGTTAAGAATCTTCAATAACAGAAAATGCTTAACGTCTTAATAAGACTAGATGGAAAATAATATTTTAAAATTAAAATTAACATTATTTCTTGAAAAAAAGATCCTACTCCATCTTCACTCCATTCATCAGAAGTTTTGTGGTTCGATTCCCAGACCTTCCTGGATTTCCATTTTCTATAACCATAAAAACAGTTTTACAATGAATATAAAATAAACTTTTTACTTATTACTTTCCTTTAATAGAATTAACCGCTTGGCTCTGCCCTGTTTCCTTTCTTTCTCTTAAGTCTTCAAATTCTTTCATCCACGTCACTCCTTGTCAATTACCATGCAAAGACCATCTTACGCACTCATCCACACACAACTGCCCACTTCCCTTTCGAGTATGCTGCCTTAATACATCTGCCCATGGCTCCATTTTGTATCAAAATACTCTACGTAGATTCTCCTCTTTATCTATCCAGTATCTACTAGCTCTCACTCCTCCTATTCTGAACCTTGTCACTCTACTTCATTTTTCTTCTTTTTTGTAGGTATTCTGGTTCCTACAACCCTTTGATCATCATATACCATCTATTGTACCTCGAATTCTTAATATTTTTTCATGTTTTTCGATTCATGTGTTATTCTGCTCCCCTCTCTTACCCCAGACCTCTACCCTGGAACACAACATCACCCAAACCAACGCATCAAACAAACAGACCCTCATGCTTCAGTCGCCATTAAACATTCTCTTTCCTATCTCCCATACTAGGCCCATTACGTTACTCATACATTTGATTCTTTTTTTCACCTGCACCTCGTTTCCCCCTTCTGCCTCAAACGAAAACCCTAATTAACATGACTGTTCTACAATTTCCATTGTTTGTCTGTTCATCTTCCAAACGTATACTCTTCGAAAATTTTCATCATTAGAATCATCCCCTCCTCATTATCTGCTAACAGAACGATGTCGTTTGCGTGTGCTAGAGAGTATAGTCTGCTATTACCCAAAAGGGTCCCCCCTTTCCCTTTCTCTTTAAGCTTCTCCTCTAAATCTGTCAGCAGCATTTTAAAAAGTAGCGGGCTGGACGGGTGTCCTTGCCTTATACCTCTTTCTGTCCAGAATACCTGCCCTTTTTTCTTTCCAATCTTTATCCTAATTATAGTTTAATTAAAAATTTCCTTTATCCTTTCCACCAACCTTTCCTCTATTTCCCTCTCTGTAATTGCCTGCAATAACACTTTTCTGCTTACTGAATCAAACGCTGCTTCAACCCTCAAGGCAGAAACATCTTTTTCAGACGTTAAACGGCAACTAGGGCCTAGTGGACCCTAGCCATTTTTCTCGCGAATCGTGAGAGATAGCAGTTTAGTGTCAGCTGACAGTACAATCTCAGATAGAGCGATTAATTTGGTGACAATGTAAGAATATTTGTAGATTATTAGATCATTTTAAATCCTTCTCTGATAATAAATTATTTTCATCTACCAAGAATTGAACTTGTGATTGATGTATGTAGAGGGAGAGAAAAATTTACTAAGATTGCCTTTTGTAGTAGTAACGGGACCGGGATCTTCCCAAAGAATTATGCCATCATTATTATTAGGAATAAAAGGTGTCCCAGTTTTTATAGATGCCATGTTAATTACAGCACCTATGTTCTTTTCTTCGTCCAAAAATATAATATTTAAGTATTCGCATTGAAAAAAATAGAATTTTTTGTATTACTAAAAATATCGAGGTAGTTCTTTGGGCTCTATAAATTACCATGTCTGGTTCTTCGAAGGACAACAGCCACATTAAGATTATTATATAACATACTAAAATTGTGGGTCCGGATGCAATAAGGGCACATACAATTTTTTCGTGCGAAAACGAAGTCCCCTGGAGCCTTTAGAAAAAATTTTCGAATTTTAATTTTCAAAAGATATATATGGATGTAAAATTTGATTGCGCATC
>NC_046665.1:8361913-8395203 GCF_010883055.1 Belonocnema kinseyi | reverse complement strand
TTTTGAAAATTAAAATTCGAAAATTTTTTCTAAAGGCTCCAGGGGACTTCGTTTTCGCACGAAAAAATTTTATGTGCCCTTATTGCATCCGGACCCACAATTAGACAAGTTCATCTGAACAAATCAAAATGACCAGGAATTTTTAGAAGTAAAAAAGCTTTTATCGTCCCACAAATATATAGCCCATTTTGACCTGGACAAACCAATTGTTTTCACTTGCGACGTTCCTCCTTACGGCATTTTGGCAGTTTTAGCAGATGAATTTCCAGGTGGTTTCGATTACCCAGTAGGTTTTGCGAGCAGAAAATTAAAGAATATTTGTACGGTTATAAAATTATACTCCAACTGAACAATGCCGATTTAACATGGATTTTTGATCCTATGAAATATATTCCTGAAATATCAGCTGCGAGAATTCTGCGATTGGCTGTCTTTTTGCAAGCCTATGAATTTAACATAAAACATATTCGCGGGTGTGAGAAATATGCAGATTGATTAACTCGTGTGCCTTTACCCCTAAAAATAAATTATAAATATAAATTCAAACTTTTGGAAGAAGTAAAAGACACATGCGCAAACCAAGTAAAAGAATATTATTCTGCAACATTAAATTGGCGTACAGTAGAACGTGAAACCCGGAATCATGCGAGTTTAGGTAAAGTCCTTAGATGGATTTTAGATTGATGGCCCACAATTTGCCGTAAAGAACATGAGATGCAAATGTTATTGTACGAAATACATCACAGTTGTTTCGGGATATAAAAAATGAAGGCTTTAGCTAGAGCGTTTGTATGGTGGCCTAAAATAGATATTGATATAGAAGGTATTACTAACATAAGAAATGTTTACCTTACCTAGAAAGTCCTGCCCAACAGCACTGTGGCATCGAGAATGTGCAGATTTTCAAGGACCAAAAGAAAAATAGAATATTCTGAAACTTATAGATAATCACACCAAATATTAAAGCATTTATAATGAATATTATGTCTGAAATATAGATTAATTGCGTATTTCAAGAACTTTTTTCTAGATACGTATTTCCAGCTCATGTGGTAACGCCAATTTTGCAACATGTAAAGGTAAAGAATTTGAAAAATATATGACAAGTTGTGGGATAAGACACAGTACGTCCCCACCACATCTCTCAGCAACTAACGGTGCAGCTGAAAATTATGTAGATACATTCAATCGAAAAAATATGCTATAATAATGAAGTCAGTTATGACTGCTAACAGTTATTAGAGAATTTCGATTTGATTATCGTTGCACACCTCATGCAGCTACCAAACAAGCGCTAGCTAAACTAATGTCGAATAGAGAATTACGAACTAAATTATCGTTACTTTACCCAGTTCCTTTAGAAACAAGAATTTTAATGCACCAAGTAAAAAAGAAAAAAATGTACGTGGGTTCTCGTGTAATTAATTTCAAAGTGAGGAATTCAGTCATGATTAAGGATTATAAGGATGGAGGATAAGAACGTCATCAGCAGTTATAAATTCAGAAATCGGTCCGGTTATCACTTATTTGGTAAGATTCGATGAGATGATTTTTTAAAGGCATGCGAATCGGGTGATTCCATATAAATTTGATCGTATCAGAATTAATAAGAAAATTAAACAGGTTTTTACAAGAAAATTATGAGTTGAGTCAGTTTGAGATTGAGTCACAGGCGCCCGTTAAGAATTCAGATGATCATCAAATAACCTCTCTGTCAAAAAACACAGGCCAACAAATTTTAAAGCCAGAGTATAGACCTAACATTTCCGAAAGATTTTGGTGCGCTGAATCCGAATTCGAGCTCAAAATTGTTCCTGTACGTCAGGTTTTCAAAATATCCTAACCTAGAAGTGCAAAAAACGCGTTTTTTTAGCTATTTTTGAGGTTATGTAACCAAACAAGAATAATGTCTACCACAAAAGTTAATATGGAATTTGAAAGTAATAATCTTCCCCTTTCAAACCTACTTGGATTTATTAGGATATCTTTATTTTTCACAAAAATATTGTAATTTGAAATTTTTTGTTTTAGCGTTTTAACCCATTAACGTTGAGGTGTTCAGATTTAAACAACGCATTCTCTATTGCTGACGGTACGATATTTTTTCTTCGAAATATTATCTCAGGGGTTTTCGAGGGTGCCCTTTCTATTGCTGGTGTTAGTTTTTTGTTATAACCCCTAGAAGATTCAATATGGCGGCCACAATTTAGGGCTTTAAAAAGGAACATAGGATCCCGCACAAAATACCAACAAAAAATCGTGCAGTCGTTTGGAACCAAACTTCGCACATTGATAAAACAAAAGAAGACGGACTGCGCGGAATGCTACTACGTACTCTGTGTGCATTCTAATGTTCACATTCGCTGTATGTGCGCGCCGTTCTACGGCGCAGACAGTCTTCGATCCCTAGCTGGCTCACTGAGCTGGCGACACTTTTATGACGTGTTATGCGTAGGTGATGAAATTCGTTTTTTGCTACAAATCTTTCCGTGTTAGAGATGACTTTTGAGTGGCGGGCTAACGGTTGGATGCGTAGATAATAAAATTCTTTTTGTATTTGAAATCTGTCTAGCGGTTACATTTCGTATCGATCGTGATTTTTGTATATAGTGAGTTTTAGAATTTCCACGTTACTGTTCATTATAAGAAAAAACATGAGTTCAAGAACTCCTTGCGCTAAGAAAGTTAATACGTTTTGTCACGTTTGTGGAAAGTATGAAACTGACAAATACCGTCGATCAATTAATGATTCAATAAAAACGTCATACTTCAACTGTTATGGAACTTCAATGAAAAATTCGGTTAAACCGTGGATACCAACCTCAATTTGTCATGCTTGTAGATTAAATCTGTTAAATTGGGAAAATGAAAGTACCAAGACGCAGACTGTTATTCAACCACCTATTTGGCGTGAGCCCAACTACCATGATACTGATTGTTACTTTTGCTTATGCAAAACTCTGAAAACAAAAGTGACCGATCAACTCACGAATCAATGGATACTGACGATCCTAATGCAACTAAAGATTCTTCTTGGGAAGAATCAGATGATGAAAGTCCTAAATTTTACAGAAATAGAGAAGAAAAGTTTATCAAGTACTTTATCAATGGACAGTGGGATTGTGTATTGCAATGGTATCGGAGGACTCATTAATTTTTATAAAATAAAATTATATACGTCAGAGGATTGGCGTCTTTTTATAGATTCGTCCACAGAAAGTCTGAAAGCAATACAGTTACATAATGGAAATAAGTACGCTGCAATTCCAGTAGGTCACTCAACTACACTGAAAGAATCTTATGATACTTTCCAATTTCTCCTCATAAAAATAAAATACAATGTCCATAATTGGCTTATTTGTACTGACTGCAAAATGATAAATCTTATAATAGGTTTGCAATCAGGAAACATTAAATACCCTTATTTTCTTTGCCTTTGGGACAGTCGTGCAAGGGATGAACATTGGATAACGGAGAAATGGCCCGACTGATTAGAGTGGACAGTTGGTCAATATAATGTTGTTTATGAAAGTCTTGTTGACAGACAAAAAGTATTATTGCCACCATTCCATATAAAACTAAGGTTAATGAAGCAATTTGTGAAAGCCCTAAACACCGAAGGAGAATGTTTCAATTATATCAGATCTACATTTTCGCATTTAAGTGATGCCAAAGTTAAGGAAGGTATTTTTGTTGGGCCTGATATAAGAAAATTTATCAAAGATGATGACTTTATCAAAACCATAACATCTATTAAAAAGGATGCATGGTTAAGTTTCAAAGATCTTGTACAGAAATTTTTAGGGAACAATCGAGATTCAACGTTTTGAACTATTGTATCTAGTATGTTAAAGAATTTTAAAACATTAGGTTGTTTGATGAATATGAAATTACATTTTCTCAAATCTCATTTGGATTATTTCCCAGAAAATGTTGGAGCATTCAGTGAAGAAATGGACGAACGCTTTCATCAAGACTTTCACCAAAAAGAGCAACATTATCAAGGTCGATGCAATGTAAGAATGATGGCCGAATATTGCTGGTCTTTGCAAAGAAATGATAATGACCCTACTAGTCATAAACGAAAGTCTCTTTAACGATCGTTTGACATGAAGCGCGAACGTTTTCATAAGAAAATAAGCAATTAATTTCACCTTCATTGGACATACAATCGTAAGTCTTGCCTTAACTGGCAAGGCAATCGTAAGTCTTGCCTTGACTGGTTGGACGATTCAATGTCTTGCCTTGCCTGACTGGGCGATTCAAAGTCTTGCCTTGACTGGCTGGGCGATACAAAGTCTTGCCTTTATTGGCTGGACAATTCGAAGTCTCTCCTTGATTGGCTGGGCAATCTAAAGTCTTTCCTTGATTGGCTGGGAAATCTAAAGTCTTGCCTTAATTGGCTGGAAAATATTAAGTACTTCCTTGCGTAGCTGGACAATCGCATTATGCCTTAACTGAATGGGCAATCGTAAGTCTTGCCTTGACTGGCTGGGCGATTCAAAGTCTTGCCTTAACTGAATAGGCAATCGTAAGTCTTTCCTTGATTGGCTGGGCAATCTAAAGTCTTGCCTCAATTGACTGGAAAATATTAAGTACTTCCTTGCTTAGTTGGACTATCCCAAGTCCAGCCTTAAGTGGCTGGAAAATATTGAGTCTTGCTTTAGCAAGCTAGAAAATCCTAAGTAAATTTACAATATTAAATGAATCATAATAGTAAAATTAGTTTTTTTTTAAAGCCCTAACTGTTTTCCATATTCGCTCTTCTAGGAGTTATAACAAAAAACTGAGCCAATCGAAAAGGTACCCCCGATAATCCTTCAGATAACATTTTCAAGGGACACCGGCAATAGAAAGGGCACCCTTGATAATCCCTGAGATAATATTTTGAAGAAAAAGTATCGTACTGTCAGCAATAGAGAATGCGTTGTATAAATCTGAACACCTCAGCGTTAATGGGTTAAAACGCTCAAATAAAAAATTTCAAATTACAATATTCTGGTGAAAAATAAAGATATCCTAATAAATCCAAGTAGCTGTGAAAGGGGAAGATTAGTACTTTCAAATTCCGTATTAGCTTTGTGGTAGACATTTTTCTTGTACACTTACATAACCTCAAAAACAGCTAAAAACGCGTTTTTTGCACTTTTAGGTTAGGATATCTTGAAAACCTGACGTACAAGAGCAATTTTGAGTTCGGATTCAGATTCAGCGCATCAAAATCCTTTGGAAATGTTTGATATGCTTTCTGGCTTTTGACTTTTGTCAAATTTTGTCGGCCTGCGTAAATATTGTACAGACCCTTGAAATAATCTGTCCACTTACCCATTTCTATTTCTTTATTCACTCCTTTCCTTTCGACTCTTTTCGAATTATCACATCCTAAACCCTACATTCTTTGATCGCTTTTTCTGATTGCTCCTTGTATTTTTTCTTTCCTTTTTGCCTTTTTTTCCAGCATCCTCTCATGTTCTCTTTTCTCCTGTTTTACTTCCCCTTCTTTATTTCCCCTTGTCTCCATTTTCTTACATACTCTTTCTTTCTTTACACTTACAAAATTCCTTGTACCACGAGCCTTTATTTCTTCCTTCTCTTACTTCTTTTTCCCTATCTCATCCCTTACCGTATCCGTCCGTATCCTTATGTTTGGAGCCTTATATAGGCCTCCTTTTCTTCATCCCAAATCTCTCTCACTTGTTCGCCAGTCCAGGCATTCACGTCCCCTTCTATCAAAACAAGCTCTTCCTCCTTTGCCCCCATCAGCCTCCTTATTGCTCTCGAACCTTCCTCTTTCCCTCTTCTTCAACGCACACAGAAACCACCGCTATCTTGACTTTTTTAAATAGAAGACTTCTTACCATTGTTCCATTATTTTCCTCCCTGTCCCCCTCGTTTCCCCCTTTTACCTATTCTTTATCACTCTTGAGAAAATTCCGACCATCCTCTTCCCTTTAACTTTTTCCTTTCTTTCTTCTTGCATCTTCTACACCTAATCTATCTGTAACATTCTTTTCATCCCCTTACAGGTCTTCTCGTCTGCCCAGGTTTCACTCATCATAATCACATGTCACTTTTCGAACTTCAACAAAAATGGTTTATTCTTGTTCTTCTAGTATGACACCCACCACAAAGCTATTTTTACGTTTTTTCGTTTCATTTCTCTCCTTAGCTTTCCACCTCACTTTTTGCCCCTTTTCCGTTTGGAAACCCCTCTCTTTTCTCTCAAAACTTTTTTGTCTCTTCCTATTTCCTACCGTTCTTCTCTCTCTTACCCTTTTTCCTTATCTTTTCCAAATCTTCGTCTCAGCATGATTCCTCCCTACCTATTCCGTTTGCTCTATTTGCCATCCCCTTTTCCTCTCCCTCCATGTGAAATCTTTTCTTATTCTTTCCTTCCTTCCTCTTAATAATGGTTTTTCCACTAATATTTTCTTTTTGTCCTCCTCACTCTCTGCTTTTACTATAAACATTTGTTCTTTTCCTTCCTTCGTCTCTCCTATTTTCTTAACTCTTTATACCCTTACCTGAACTCCAATAGCTCTCATAAGTTTTTTTTCACTTTCGCTTTCCTTGTTTTACTCTCCACGTTGAATCCCTTAACTACGATGTTATTTTTCCTCTTCGGCCTTTCTTCCCATTCCAATCTTATTTCAATCTCACTCAGTCTTTTCTTAAATCTTTCATTTTCATTTTGCACGTTTTTTCTATTCTTCTGTTCGTCAACCTCTCTCTTTTTATTTTCTCTAGCTTACCTTTAACCTCGTTTTTCTACTCTTTTCGGAGGTTATACCGCTCTTCCCATTTTTCTCTTATTTTTCTCACTTTTCTCCTTACATCGTGCCCCTACCTATTCATATCGTACAGTCTCTTCCTTGTTTCCTCTTTAAACCCTTTTATGAAAGCTTCCAGTTTCTTCAATGTCCCTCCAACACCCTTATTTCTTTCTGGTGTTTTTCTTTTAATCCTCACTTTCTTGTTTTCCTTGTTTTTTTCTAAATCATCGTCCTCTTTCTTTTATTCTACCCTTTACTGCTGGTAACGCGTACCTTTCTTTGCCATTCATCCAAACTGCTATTCGAGCTCGCGCTGCCTAGCTTGTTGAGGCGCTTTAGCTTTGAGGTTTTCTCTCATTTATGACACGTACCTTATTCCATTTGTGCTGCCATCCCCTCGCTCTATTCGGCGTCACAATTCTTTTCCCACTATTGCTGTAACTGTGCTCGAAGTCTCTTTTTCCCCACCAACCACGCTTTCATTATCGTTACGTCTTATTTCTCCTACTGCCTGCTGTTCTGTGCAATCGTGCAGCAACTGTTGCCCTCTGGCATCAGTTTGTGGTCTTCGTACTAAACAAACCAACTACTTTTACTACTCATAACCTCACAAACCTCGCACGCTCCAATTATCACTTTACACAAGTTACTCTCACCTTTTGAACCTTTGCCTTTACTCGCCCTTTTTCCTCCACACCTGATCTCCGCATAAACTCCCCTTTCAGCATTCTGTTTCACGCTTATTTCTTTTACATAAAAATTTAATAAAAAAATCTAATTTCCATTTTCTGAAAAATTTCCTTTTTAAATTAGAAAAAAATGCGAAACAATTCTACTATAATATATTTTATCCCCGGGGAGCCTGTTCTGCAGATTATGTAGTATCGGCTTAATGATCGATATACTATTTTAAAACTAATTCTTCAAAAATTCGTCGAAAACCGCTGCAAAAAATGGGCAAAAATGTCCCTTCCAGTCGCATTCAAACCGACTATTGTATATTTTGCGACGATGTTTTTGTAGGTACGAAATGAGGAGCATTATGTAGTTTGAAGTTTGTCTTTTACTGTTGTTTTCCTTACACAGCGGGCTTCTTTTCCTCCATATTGTTTTTATCTTTGCTGATATTGCCTTACCCTGCTGTATTAATGGATCTTGTTTGTATTGGTAGCCTATACATTTCAGTTCAATAGATAAGCAATCTCGATGATGTAGAATCTTTCACCTTTTTTCTCAGACATCAGGATGTCAGGTCGATTGGCTCAGATAAAAGATCCGTCTGGATAGTAACGTTCTTATATCAGATATAATCTTAATTTTTTTAAACGGAGCTGACGTGTGTCTATAGAAAGGCCGCCATTTTGTTAAGAGTCCTACTTTTAGGGCAACTTGTGAATGTATAATATAATGCCCGCCATATAATTATGTATGTCTGGTGTAATTTCTATGGGCCACTACGCGCCTCCCATCAATAATGTGCCTTACTATCCACTTTATGTTGATCTGTCGTTTTGAGGTACTCCCCGTGGATTTTGGTCTCCACTGCGTTTCTAATTCTTTTATTGTTTTTGGCCTGGTATTCAAGATCTCTTCTGAGAACAATTTAAAAAAGGTGTAATCGAAATCCGCTTCACATTTAGTGTTGTAAAGCGCAACGTCTCATTTGCTGTTAAAATAGACTCTCAAAACAGAACCATAATTCACTGAATGAGTCTCCTTGATATATACCTGTCGGAATGCGTATTGATCTAGTTCGTCTTGGTTTTCCATAGTCAAATGACTTGATTCTTGTACCCCAAAACATTGTGGCAAGAGTTTAAAAGTTGTATGAACAAAATCTATGTGGACAAATGTTGTAAATTTGTAAGACCTCAAGCTAATAGTCATGTGTTGTTATGTCAAGAAAGTTGAATATGTCATGCACTGTATGCCATCTGCAATTTTATTTGATATTTGCCTGTTGGTAGATATTGCTAGTCTATTGAAAGATATTGAGCGTTTTTGGTATCCTAGATTCTTTTTCTTTATTCTTCTGGCTTGCTCAGTACTGGATCATCATGATCATCATGAGATCTGCCTGTATGGGTTTTGGTGTGTCTCTTAGTTCCTTTAGTGACTTAAAAGTCATTAAAAGAAAGTTCAATCCCGACCGCAACGCAAATGCGAAAACATCTTCGACAGTGTTGAATATTATTATGTATTATTTATTTATATTATTCATATTATTCATGCATAAACAGAGAGAAGAGAGGCGACACTAAGATCAACTGCGGGAAGCATCCAGTAGATCAAGAGCGATGCTTTAGGACCAGGGGAAACATTATCATCCAGGTTTTTCTGAAGTGGAAAGATCTCGCTGAGCTGGATGGCGAGCTTCGTGTAGTTATTTTTCGAAGAGTCCGAACTCTGAACTGTAAATTTCAGAGTGTATAATGCATCGAAAACTGTGGCAGATGCAAACCATAAAACGAAACCAGCGGCTGATAATAAGGTAAAAAGATGAATGAATTAAATTAGCGAAAAAATAGTCTGGGCAAGACATTACGCGTCCCGTATTCAGTGTCTGATTTACTACATAATATCTGGTAGAAATTTCACGGCCAGTGTGCAACAGTTCACGAAAGTTCTGAAATAAGAGCACGGAACAAATAATTATGGTCTGCGTCCCCGTTGAGACCTTAGGACCCCTCAGGGGGTTTCGCATCCTCTCATATTCGGTCCTGTGTTTCATAATGAGTTATTTTTTTTGTTTAAGTCTGAAGTTGTTAGGTTTTTGCGAAATTTAAATTTTATTTCGTTGACAAAAAGGATATATAGTATGTAAGTTAATTTAAGTTTTAATCTTTCGCGAAATCGATATTGTAGTTTTTTACAATTGTCAATAGTTTTGTATTTGAATTTCATATTCTCTCGTTGTTTTTGCACTTCTGATCCTCCATCATTGTTATGTTCTTTCTGAAACAAATATGAAGAGAAAAACCAGAAACTCGCCCGTGTTGTCAATTGTCGTGAAATGTCGTGAAATGTCTTATTTTTGAATCGATTGTTCCTTCAATCGTTTTTTGTTTGAGTTGTAGAATTTCGAATTATGCGTTCCATTGTTTGAGCTTTCTTTCTAAGGTTTACGTATAAATGACCGAGCGATCGAGAGCGAGAGTGCAAGAGAGAGAGAGCACAACTGCATCTTAGGCTACTTATTCGATTACATAGCCATTTATTACAATCTTTACGCTTCTAATCTAACTGACTTCTGTTTCCTTTTTCTTTCACTTCTCTTGTACATCCATTTTGCCATTTTTTTACATGCATTCTGTCATTCTTTCTCATTCGCTCTTTTAGCACCCTCCAACTCCTTAAATTATCCTTCCTCTAATCCATACTCCCATAGAATCTTCACCACATTCTTTTTCCAGCTTCTTTTATCTTACAAACCTCTCTTATATTCTTCTCATACAAGCTCCCATGTCTTCTCCTTCCATTCACATATTTTGCACTTTCTGTTCTCTTTTTTTCCCCTATACATCCCCTCTCTGACCTTGATTCCAAATCTAAATCCTGCTATTCTGGTCCACCTTCTCTCTCCTTATCCCTTTTCTAAATACCTCGGTATGCTAACTCTCTTCTCTTTCCCTCCTTCAGCTTCATCTCAAATTTCCATGCCCTCTCTCCTGCTGCAGTATTCAATTTATCCCCTTGCACTTCTTCTTTCATGATATATTCTGGCGTCCTCCAGTCTAATCCTAGTGTCTACCTTATATACCTTTCTTGTAAACTCTCTTGATCTTTCCTTTTTTTCATCCCCATGTCTCTGCTCAATAACCTAATACCGGCAAAACCAGCATATCAAATAACCACATTCTCCTTCTTCAATTTTTTGTAACCTTCGTTTTTCTATTCCCCATATCTGTTGCATTACCCCTGCTGATAATAGAATAGAAAAAGGAAGAACGCCTCAATCTACTGATTCGAACGCCGATGTTACGTCTACGAACATTGCTTTCATTGCCCCTTTTTCCCTTTTAATCCCCTTATTTACTAAATAGTTCAAAACATATAGGTTGTTTATCACCCCATTCCTATTTATGTCCTATTTCACCCTGTCTGATTTGGTAGCTCTATCATGTTTTTCTTAACTTCTTTCTTCAATCCCTTCGACAAAACAGTTACATATACTTCATACAGTGTTGGCATCAGCGTCACACCCATATAATCTTGAACCTTCTCTCTTTTTCTTTTCTTTATTTTTGGTATCAGTACACCTTCTTTCCATAACTCCGGGCACTCCTCTCTTCTCCATACTCTATTAAACATTATCCATGCTCGTTCCTTTAGTTCCGTCTATCCACATTTCCATACTTTATTTGGAATGTCATCTATACCAAGTGCCTTTCCATCTTATATTATCCCTGACACCTTTTTTATTTCTTCCCTTCTTATGTCCTCTTCCTCGTCTCTTTTTTTACCATATTTGTCTCCTTTCCTAACTTTTCTCTCCACTCCTCCTAGCAAATCCGCCTCTTTCTCAAACCTTCTATTTTCTTTTGTCTTTCTTATGATCACAGAACCCAGTATAATCCTTTTCTCTCTTATATTCTTCAATACTTTTTTATTTTCTCTACTTTCTTAATTTATTTATGACTTCTTTTGTTCTTTCCAATACTCAGCCCACCCACTTATATTCTCCTCTTTGCTAACTTCATTTTCGTTTGTACACTCTAATCCTCTTTTTATTTCTCTTATCATTTTTTCCATCTCCTCGTCCACATTTCCCTATGTCATTTTGATATTTCTTACCTTTTCTCTAAACTGTTCTTTTTCTTGCTTTGGCCAATCCCCTTTTCCTGCACTTTTTGCTTTTGCTCCCTTTTTCCATATTGCTATTACTCCCCCCCCCCCCTCTAATTTCACTATTAAGGGAAAGTGATCTAAATCAACATAATCATCTACCTCTAGTTTCTTGGCCTTCTCTCTTACCTCATCACCCACTATCACATAATCAATTGCCTTTCTCCTGTTCTCACATGGAAATCCCCACCTATTATTAGCCTGATATCTTTTTTATTTTCTTCTATTATTTCTTTTATTTTCTTTTCTTTCATATAAATGTCATTGTTCACATAAACCCTTACTCTCTCTCACTTCTCTCATCCCATCTTTTTCTATTCTACTATTAATCCTTCTTTTTTTTCTTTCATTCTTTCTTATCTTTCTGTTATGCATTCTTTTGTTACTCAATTCACCATTCCTCCTATTGTTCTGCCCTTTTGATTCCTTCTCTTTGTATTTTGAACTTGCTATTTGTAACCTCTTGGTAACCTTACCGTTAATCTTTTCCATCCCTTTTCGTTAAGCCACGTCTCCATCATTATTACTACATCCCTCCATGTCAAATTTCTCAAAAACTCTTTATCCTTTTTCTTCAATACAGCTTTACTCCAGTAACTTATCCTCCATTCTTCCCTTCATGCGTCATATTATTTTTTCTATTTCTCTCAGCCTTTCCTTCTCCGTATTTCCACTATCGAGCCCTCCAAACTCCCGGTTCGAGCTTTCTATTTTCTTTATCTTACCTTGCAGCTACTCTACGAGTTCATTATTATCTTTCTGCTTCTTTGGTTTTTGCTTCAATGACTGCATCCTCTTCTCTCTATGTTCCATGACTTCTACCCATTTCTTTATTTCTTTCCTAAGTTCAACTATTTCCCGCCTCATTTCTTTCCTAATTTTCTCTCCTCTTTTCTCCTGCTTTTCTTGATAAATTCCCATTATATCTATCATAACTTTCCGAATTTCTTATTGATTTATTTGAAATCTTAAGCACTATAGTCCAGGACTATATATAGGGCTTCATGTACAAAAACATATTTCAATTCCAAACGCATGTTATGTCGATCCAAATGGTCTTACGTTCCTAATACATATTATTTAGCTTTTTGTATGAAATTTAACAATTATGCGTTGAATGGATCAATATCAATAGCATTTGTAGTATAGAGAGCAATTATGGGCAATCAATATAAAATTGAATTATCTTGAAGAGAAACAGTATAGACGCTAAAATTCTTCTATCTTCTAAAAACCATATATTAAATCTGCACATTAACTGACCATAGTCAGATCCTGGAGGTAAATAGTATCCAGTTTCCTGAAAGGCTATATATTTAAAAAAAATTTTTTGACCCTTTTCGATAATTGTCTTGTGTTTTATATATATATATTGGAGACCCAGCTGTTGATGCATATTCTAGTTTTAAGCGAACTAGTGAGTTAAATAGTATTTTTATTGAAGTTACTGGCGTAAAATTTCTACATGTTCGCATCAAAAATCCCAATTTGATATTTTCGTAGAATGTTCGGTTTCTTATACTTATTATACTTGTTGCATATCTTCAGTTTTAATGAAAGATCTCATATTATATTTCTTGTGTACCAGCAAGGAAATGTAGGGCTAGAGATGTTTTAATACTTTGGTACATACTTGTCAAAATTTGTGTACAAGATATCATATAGCCAGTCACATGCATTATGTGGATCATTACACGTATACACTGAAGACTAATCTATGTTTAATATTGCAAAATATAGCTGAAAGTAGCCACATTTTTCAAAATTATAATTGACTAATAGAAAATGTGGAGTAATTTTACGTATCATAGAAACAATTTCTTTTAAGGTTACTAGTAAGGACAAAGCTGGGTGATTTTTGTGGGTAACTTTCAATTTTATTGTGATCAAACTCCTTACCAGTTTCCTTATTTGACATCTCCGCAGCAACATAAAAACTTAGATTATTTTTTCTAGTTGAGCGTTCATTTATCTCCCCTATAACATTTCCCATTGTTGTAGAGTTTTCACCACTATTTGTTTCAGTACTCAGATCTCGGATATCTTTCTTCAAACAGTGTACCTCGTCACTCAGGGAATCATATTGGGTATTCAATGCTTGAATATCACTGTTTGTTTGCTCTGAATTTATTCCAAGGTACCAATCGGGTCATTTGTTTGGGATAGCTTCACAATAAACACATCGATACGTACAGTCAATGAATTAACAGATGTTTAATCGGTTTAAAATTTTCTTGTATGGTTAATATTAGATTTTCAAACATATTGTCTAGCGTTTCCACAGTGATTGCTGGTCCAGGAGTTGGTGAATTTGATCTTGATGTCTTACAGCATTTAAAATAGCTTCAATTAGGTAATAGCTTTGCGAGTTTCGCACATCCTAAATGATAGCATGTTCCACATATTTGGCATTTAGTATAGTCATTTATGATTGTACTTGCACAAAACCGACATTTTCGTTGTTTTCCATTCACAGATGAAGCAGGAGTTTGATTATTATTATCCATTTTATGGTTTCAATATTTTTACGTCAGTAATTGTAGTTCACCCAGGATTAACTAAGTAATATCAGCCAATCCTATTTGTTTGAGGAGTTTAATCACAGCTGCTTACCAGGATCTTATCGCAATTAGCAATCAAGAGGCATGAGTCATTATTTAACTCATACTTTTAGATTGTAATTTTCAAATAATTTCTTGCTCTTACGTTGCATTGACTGCAATAAAAGAATTCCATTAAGATTTTAACTTTAAAGAACAACTAGCGTTATATTTTGTACCCATATCTCACTTGCCTACAGTATATAATCAAAATGAAACGTCACTATGGCAGACCTTATATTTTCACCGATAACGAAGAGATTTATTATAGACCGACCGTTTCATAGGCCATCTCGCGTCTTTCCTCTTTCATTTGAACTTTAGTTTCATTTGAGTTTCCTTCATTCTCCTTACTATTCTCATTCTTCTCTAAAAAACTATGCTTTTCCAGCGGCGATCTGAACATTTTTTGATACTTCAAGCTTGAAGCTATATCTTACTTCTCTTCACTGCTTCCCCTCTCCCCTCGATTCCTTTTGATGCAAGCCTCAATCGATCCCACGCTTTTTGCTCTCAATCTCTCCTTTTCTACGGTCTTCCTGTACGTTTCCGTTACATTCCTTTCTTTGATCTATTCTTTCGGTGTACTTAACACTTCTCGCTCTAAATCCGTTTTTTCTCGATGTTATTCGCTTCTCTTGAAATGAATCTAATTCAAACGCTCCCGGCTCCTATCCTTCCCGGCCTCTATCGTTGCGTCCTGGTACCTATCTTGCCTTTCGTCGTCTCTACTCCACCCTGCTAGTACTAAACCGATCAACCTAGTCCTTCCACCCTGTCTCAAATCTAAAACGAAATTGACGTCAACTTCCACACAAATTTGTCTCTATCCTAAAAAATATCTTTATCCCCTTGTCAATCTCACAACGCCTCAATAAATCTCTCACAAACAAACCCTTCTACATACTTCCACAATCCGATCGCCTAAAATTTCACCACAAATATCAGAAAAACTCAGCATCAGCAATTCCCGTTAGCTATTGATCCAACGCCATTTTTGCCCTTGTTTATGTCTAAATATTCTGACCTAAACTTGTTAATATTTCCAACGCCTATGCTGCAGTATCTGTATTTATGATTTCTAATATAAATTGTTTATATTCCATTCTCCAATACTTTTTTCTTTAGGTTTTTTTAATTCATATATAGTTGGAGAATCTGTTTTTCTAATAATAAAAGGACCTACATACTTGCCGTAAAGTTCACCTCCTTCTTTATGCGCTTTGTTTAAAACTTTGTTTACCCTTTTTAAGACCTCATCTCCTATTTTAAATTCCACTGGTCTTCTTCCTAAATGATATTTTTTAGCTTTTCTTTCATTTGGTTGTTCTACATTTTTTGGACTTCCTCTTTTATAATTTTTAACCTTCGAAGTCTGTCTATTTGTCTACGCTTTGAAACTCTATCTCGTAATCGTTTTCTATATTTTTTCTGAGGTGCTGAAAAGGTTCTAGTTAGCGACCTAAATTTAAAAATCATGGGGTAAATTGTGTTGAAGAAATTTTGTTTGTACTTATTACGAACTGCAAATCGTCTATATATGCGCCCTAGGTTTGGTTTTCTTATGGGTAGTATTTTGGTGTTTTCGTACGTCTTATCTCAAATTTTTCCGTTAATTCTCGTAATGTGCTATTCACGAATTCGGTGCCATTAGTCATGAAATTCACATTCTATTGTGAACCTGTTCGCTGTTTTAATTTGTGTAATTTCGATCCATTTTGTGAATAGGTACTTGGTAGCGGACCCATCATATTAGTGAATATACCGTGTTCCACGGTTCTTCGATTACCCTTCTTCCCATCAATCATATGCCACTTTGGTTACTTGGTTTTACTCTTTGAGAAGTTTGGCAATTTTTAACGTATTTGATTACGTCCGAATACACACCTGGCCAAAAGTAATGTTTGGAACTTTTCACGTAAGTTTTTTCTTAGCCTAAATACCCTGTCTGGGTTTCATCGTGGTTTTCCTATAAAACTTGATGTCTCTAGTTTTGTGGTACTACTAATTTTAAAGGGCTTGCGCCTGGTAATAGAATAGATTAAAGTGATTCAGTTCTTTGGGTGTTTTTGTAACTTGTCTAATTTTGGTAGACTACTAGTCACTTGTTTTGTCGGTAAAGTTCGCTTCTTGTTTTTCTACGCCACAAGCTAACGCAAACGCTATATTTTTTGCTAGTTCTCCTGACGTCGAGAAAGCATCAGGAACGAAATTTGACCTACCCTTGCGGTATATTACTTCGTAGTCATATTTGATAAGTTCTAGTGCCTACCTGGCTAATCGTCGAGTCCTTTTTTTAGATTATGGAGCCCCTTCAACGCTGAGAGGTTCGCCCATACTTTAAAACTGTAAACCTCTAGTTACGGCCTAAAGTTTCATATGGCCCAATCCATGGATAAGCACTCATTTTCTAATGCTGAGTTCCGAGATTCGGCTACGTGCAGATTTCTACTAGCGTATGCGATGACGTTGTTTACGCCGTTAATTGTTTGCATAAATACGGCTCCTAATCATGTATTACTCGCGTCTGTTTTGAGTTGGAATGTTTGCGTGAAATCTGGACACGTTAATATAGGTGCTGACGATAAAAGGTCTTTAACTTTCTGGAAAGCCTCATCTTGTCCTAATCCCATATCTTATCTTTTTTCAATAATCTATGCATTATTTCTATTATTTCGGCAAAGTTTCGGACGAATTTTCTGTAATAACTTGCTATCTCTAAAATGCGCTGTAATTGGTTAATATTCTTGAGTTTAGGGAATTCTAGGATTGGTTGCATTTTCTCATAGCCCACTTGGAGTCCATTTTCGTTTAATCTAAAACCGAAGTTTTTAACTTCCGAGCAACCAAAATCACATTTGTCTAGGCTGATTGTTAAATTTGTATCATTTATCCTGTCGAATATAATATGTGAAATGTTCTTCAAAATTTTGAGTCACAGTTACTGTGTCGTCTAAATAACAAAAAACGTTGTTTTTTAAATCTGGAGTGATAATTTTGTCCACTAGTCTCTAGAAAGTGGCTGGAGCATTGGTTAAACCAAGTGTCATTCTTTTAAGTTGGTACATGCCTTTTCTAGGCTCAGTGAATGCTGTTATTGGTTTTAAGTTTTCTTCTAGCGGTATTTGTAAATAAGCTAACTTAAAAATAAATTTCAGAAATGAATTTTGCTGATCTTAAAGTTCCCAGCGTGTCTATCACGAGTGGGATTGGGTAGAGGTCCTTTTTGTAATATGAATGACCTTTCTAAAGTCTAAACAAAATCTATCACCTCTCCCTAGTAAATGATTTCTTTTATTTTAGGGCTTATGTGGTAATATCACTGTTTAATTGGGTCGTGACCCTTTACGTCTATTTTATGTTGCATTAGATGAGTTGCCCTATGTTCTTTTACCGAGTCAATTTTAATTTTATTTTCGAGGTTTTTTTTTTTAATTGGGATTGTTTGCTTTCTTTTAGCTCAACAATACCTTTGCAAATTTCCGCTATCTTTCTGAGATTTATTTGCTGTTTTATTTGGCTCTGTAACTTTTCTATTTTTCCAAAGCTATCACTAAATGAGCCTTGTGTGCTGCAGTTGTCACTATTATGTCGGGTTGGGATACTCTCTAGCTGTTGGAATTTGTTGCTCGTGGGAATGCCTATTAGGGTTAGGCTTAGTAGAATTTTTAGAGGGATTTGGGCTTTTTCGATTTTTGGGAGTACGCTAGGATTTTCAGTTACTAGAGGAATTTCACTATCTTTAACCTTCGTAATGATTTGCTAAGATATCTAATACTTTTTGAATTAATAATACCTCCGAATTTTGCTTTCCCATCATTATTCTTATTTTCTTCACTTCTCATTATCGATTTATCCCTAATATTTACATTTTTCCTTTACTTACTTTTTTGGACCTTAATTCAGGTTTATTTTCTATTTTATCACTAATTATTGGGAGGGGTAAAGTATTTGGATATGCTTTCATAGGATAGCGTGTAGGGGGTCTCCCTGGTAACCATCAAGTTTTGGAGTGGTAAGTTAGGGTCATCCGTAATTTGGGGACTAACCTGAACTTTAAATGTTTAACTTTATTCCCCATTATAATTAGAATGAGTGCTTGCCCAATTAAATTGACGGTTTTTCTTTTCGTGCCATTAATTTTCGCGAAACGGGTTCAAAAATTGAGCCTTTAGAATTCTGATTTTTTTCCAGCAATTCCTTGCCAATGTAAGGGTGTGTGGCACTTATTTACCAAAACATGAAATACCGAATGAAAAAATTTCTAATATTTCTTCTTCATTCGAATTTAGAAATGCTGGCGTTTTATTGTTAGGTTATGTTATTTTGGTCCTAATAACCACTTCCTCAGTTTCCTTGGTTGTATACATTTTATAAGCATTCTCTTTTAGAATGGACCGCTAAACCACAATGATCAGTTTAAATTATTTGTCTTCTTATTCGTTTTTGTATTTGAGTCCTATTTTTTCGAATTAGAAATTATTTTTTCCTTATGAGTCCATGTTAGTATTGTTGCTCGAATTTTTATTTTTACTTCCACTATTCGATTTTTGGGTATTTTGTTCGTTATTATTACTTCCTGAATTATTTTCCGCTTTTTCTGTAGGGAATTTAATCATTGGGTTACTTTAGCCTTGATTCTAGCCGAACGTTATGTGATTACACATTGGCAACATTTGTGTGTAAGGATTACATGGATATCTCAGTTTATTTTTTGTGAATCCGGATCGAAAATTTAATGGAAACCTAGGTTTGAACCTAGGTGTAAATCTAGATCTGTAATCAGGACTAAGATCTTGCTGAAGTTGATTTTGAAAAGGTAATAATAAAAATGCAAATGGTAAAAATGGAAATCGTTTTTTATATTGATTTTTAGGCTGATTAATTAGATTTTGGTTTCCATTTTCATTATTATTTTAATCGATTTTATTTTCTCTTTAATCTTCCTTATTATTCTCAGAATTAACTTTATATCCGTTGTCTTTATGAGGGTTATATTCGCATTTATACTCTGTTTTAGATTCAATTATTTGTAATACTTGAACATGAATTTTGGATTTAGCTAGCTCAGTTTCCCATTCTTTTCCTAAGTCTTCTAATTATTTAAAAGTTCCAAAATCATTACGTTTTATAGGATTTTTTAGGTAAAGTTTAGTAAACACTTCTCTAATTTCTGTTAAGTATGAGCAATTGTCGAAGTCTAATGATGATTTCCAAGAAGATTTATTTATGGAAGAAGAATTTTTTACGTGCTTAATTAATAATGCGTCCAAATTTTCTAAAATTTGGCGGTGGTCCTCTTTATTATTGCCGAATTGATTGAGCTAATTACTTATAATATAAAAATGCGTTCGTATCATGCCAAAAGAAAAATATATAGCGGGAATTAATTTCTATTACTAGTTTCAGTATTATTGCAAGAACACTGACAAGGTTCTTGTGAATTTTTCCTCAAATCTATATGTACGGATTGTCTGTTACGAGAGTTGCTTCTGTTTTTTCTGGTATTAGATTCGATAATTTTCCTTTTACTTTCAAAAGAGCTATAAACTAATGTGTCTAAGCTAAATCTAAAATAGATTGCCTTTTCCTTCTTTCTCAAAAGAATCTTTGCCATTGCTAGTTCATAAATTCTTTATATTCCGCGGTTTTTAGATATTCTTTGGTTTCTAAAATAAAATGTGTATTATTTTGCAGAAAGGAATCGCATTTGATCGTTTCGTTGTTTACTTCTTGCATTATATCTTTTATGGAAAACAGTGCGCCCAGGTATGATAAATTTTCATGATTTAAATAACATGTAGTGATATAAGGGCAAAGGTTCGATTTGGAATTTGTGTAATTTCATTGAAAGGGAGTTAGTTTTTCCTAATTTGAGTTGTTTTTTTATCTTTTTGAGTCAATGTATTCCTTGACCTATTACTAGTCATTACGGTTTCCATAAGTTTTCTAATGAAACCTCTACAGCAAACTTTCGACTTATTAATCGCTTTTTGGCTTGTGCTCGTTTTTTGAGGTGTGAGTGAGACCATATTTCTGATTATTGGTCTCGTGGCATTATTTAAATCATTGTTTTGGATTGTAAGTGCAACGGCACCGTAAAAATCTAAGCTATCGTAGCAACTTTGTGTGTTCGTTCGGTTAGTGATTATTTTTTAGACTGCACCCGATCTGAGTTCCATTTAGTTTTAAATCACGTTAACATTCATATGGATAGGATACCCAGTATGAATATCCGATCCTGTTTCTGAATTAGAAATTCTTATTTCGCTTGAAGAATTGTAATTATGATTTTTATTAGTTATATTGTTGTTGGCAGTTATAAATCATTTTCATAAAAGTATAGAATATCGTGGACACAGATAAATCAATTTTTGCATATATAAATCACAGGTACATATATGCCAAACAAAAATAAAATAAATGTTGCAGGTAAATTCAGGAAAGTTGCAAAAAATGTGGACGAATAGCGTGCAAAAGTAAATTTTCATTAGAGTCGAAGTCAAAAGTAATAAAGAAATTTGTTAATTTAAATTTGTGTGTTTTCGTCGCCAGGTTTAAAAATTGAAAGAAAATGGGTGGGATTGTACCAAAATCCCACCCATTTCCTTTCAGTTATGCAGGTATTACAAGGTAATGCCGAGGAGGATAAATGGAGAGTGGAAAGCCGAGGAAGTTTGATACGATAAAAGGCATTTTATAAAATATAGAAGTGGTTTATTGGTAAAAATAATGAAAAGAAAAAGAGGACGCTGTAACAAAAAAAGACGTTGAAGGGAGTTTCGACGATTGCATCCGGAATACTCTGTAAAGCCAGTCATCCTGATCATTGTTACTGCTAAATTTTCACTGGGTCGTTCCGAGTCCTCAGGTTGCCGGGAGCGGGTGCAATTTTGTAGAATGGCACCCGTTTCCGGTAATATCCACCAGTTGTCCTAATGACGAACCTTAATTATATTAAAGCCATGAGAGTGACAACTGCATAAGGACCATTTGAAGTTGGCACCTCGAATATGTTATTTCAAATGTACCAAAGTGTATTTATTCTTATTTATATTATTTATTAATATTTATCTATTATTAAAGTTTATTATTGAAGAAATATGATTAAAACAGTTCAAATTCGCATGTCTTCTATTGTATTTATTCTTATTTATTACTATTTATGTGTTATTAAATCTTGTTATTAATGAAATATTATTTAAGGGGTTCTCCTGGTGTGAATCGAAAAAAATCGTTTTTTTTCTTAGCTTGATCTTTCACAAGTCTCTATAAACATTTGCACAAAATTTCAGCTATGAGCTCCAAATATTTCAGAAGATATATCTAAAAATGCATGGACCTGCTACTTGGATGCTCTTTCCGTTCCAAAACTGTAAAACGTGTTTTCTCAAAATCATTGTTTTGCAATTTGTGTACACGATTACGTGGAAACTATTTGACCTGTCGACTTGATTCAAACTTCATTTCGTAGATTATTGAAAACCTTTCTATATAACCCACAGTTTTATGCAACTGTAATTGTTTTTCACAATTAAAATCAAACAAAATCATTAAAATTTTGAGTGAGAATTCCATTATTGAGTTCAAAACGTAAAAAAACAAATTTATTTTTGGTTTCCACTGGGTAATTGAGGTTCATATAGAGTAAAGAAGCATATAAGCTAAAAATAAAAACACAACTTCTGTTTCAGTTGAGAATTATGGACGCTATCGTGTACGCAATCGGACCAATTTTTCAGCGACACGCTTCAGTTGTCTTTAGATTACTCCGCCATTTTCTAACTTTTTCAAGTTTTTTTTTTTAATATTGTTAAAAAGTTGCCTCAAATATACCTATCAAATAAACTGTCTATGCCACTTTCTTTTCGTAAAAAAAAATTTCGAAAAATCACCTTTTTTCGAGCTTTTACACCAGCAGACCCCCTTAAACTGGTCAAAAATATTGCTTCAAAACATCGATGGTCGTCGCCCACTCGCCTGGCTGACCAAGTACAAGTTCCAAAATTTTCATTTGCGTGCTGCCACAGCTGATTTGGTGGAAGTACCTCTCATAGATAGAGGTGGTGTTAGTTCAAATCTGGCTTGTAATTAAATTTTGGTGAACTTGTTTTTTTCTGTTTTATACCAAATTTGAAAGAGTTAGTTTGAAAAGGGAATATTTATCATTAAGTCGATACAGCAGATACTTGCAGAAAAAACTCTTCTGATTAAATATATTCTAGTAGGATCGCGTCGTCCGTCGCAAATCCTAAAAATGTCAAAAATTCATGTAGCATACATAACGGCAAAAAACAGAAATCAGCGTATTGAAACGAGCAAAAAACATACCTTCAAAACATTAAAGGGAGCCTCTTACTGGCCTGTTTGAACATGTACCACTTTCAGAATTTTCACCTGCTTACTGTATTAGCTGAATTGGTTAAAGCTCGTCTCGTGAATAGAGGAGGTGCCGTAACAGATTCTCCTATAATGAAATATATTATAATAGAGTCGCTTCGTACGCCGAAAAGGCCAAAAATAGCAGAAATTCTTCCAATACAAATGTTATATTAGAATTTTTTTCGTATAATTTTGAAGTATTAGACTTCTTTTATGAAAATGTGTACGTACAGTCTGTACAACAAGAGCGAGTTCTCGATTTTTCGAAAACTATTAGAGATTTTTAAACTTTTTTAAAAATTAAAAGTACTCTCGAAGGACTACGGCGCTACTACCTAATAGATACTCCAGTCCCCGTCGTAGTCCAGAATGGTCTGGCACCTTTTCGGCATGGTTTCCACTCATTTTTCAGCGTAGTCCGTTGGTAATTCTTGCCATATCTTCCTGATTTTTTGTGAGAGCTGTTTCAGGGTGAACACACGTTTTCTTGCAAGCTTCCTGTTTAAAACACTCCAGACATTTTCGGTTGGATTCGCATCGGAAGACTGTGATGGCCAGTCCAAAGTTGTGATGCCATTTTCTGTTTTCCAGGCGGTGCAGAGACGGCTTCGATGTTTCGGACCGTTATCTTCTTGCAAGATCCAATCGGCTGTATCGGCTCCAACCATCTTTGTAGCAGACCTTAAAAGACCACGTTCATATATTTGGAGCATTTTCTGAGCATTCAAATTCTCGGTAACGACGGTGTTTTATTGGCTTTATAACGCTCAATCCATTTCTTCACGAACCATTTCGACTATTTGATGTATTTTGCAGCGGCTGTATAGGACATAAGTGGTCCCTTTGGATGGGTACACAAGAAGACCGCTTCAAAACGTTTCGCATACACAGAACTCATTATGACTCACGTCTGCTGTCTCGGACGATTGGAGCGATACTGAATCAACTTGGTAATTGCGCCGCAGTCCTTTGAATGTAGTTTCATTAAAAAAAAAACGTTCAAAAATCTCTAATAGTTTTCGAAAAATCGAGAACTCGCTCTTGTTGAACAGACTGTACCCTTGAATTTAGTTAAAATGCAATTGTATCCTAATAAATATATTTTGATTGTGCTATACATTTTATATGGAAAAAGATTAGTTATATATTGCAATTAAAATTTATAGCCCATGACTGATATAGTTGAAACCTTTTTAATATTTACCAATAATAATAACAAATTGATTGCATTCCTTTTATTTTTTTAAATACACTATTATTTGACTAGAGTAAGTTTTTAAATGATAAAGAATATTTTTTAGTTTCATAGATTCGCTAGCGCCTCCCTCACGATTGTTAATTTTCTCAAACAGTAAAATTCTATAATATAATACTCTTTTATTTCCTTATTATAATATTTTCTGTTTTTATAATATATGATATAGGATGCAAGTCCAGTAGTTTCCACTCGTGGACTGATATCATGACAATGTAGACTGCTGCTCAAAATTGTTTGAAATTCTTTATAGTTGACTTCTTGTATTAATCGTTTTCATCTATTATAAATATATTCCTGGTAAGGGCTGACATGACCAAGCGAAAGCTTAAAATAAAATAAAGTTGTGACACAAAAACTACTAGACGTTGTAGGTCGAAATCCGTCACTAAATCGACAAACCATATCTAAACTTTCTAGTGGACAAATCGAACATGAATTTGAAACCAATTATTATTCAGTTATAAAACATATAAATTAATAATTCAAATAGTGTAGAAAATATTTAAAAAATTATAAGAAGGCAGTAGTTGAACCTTTTTCTATAAATGTTTTAAAGGAAATGAAAGTTTCAAAAATGCTTATTTCTTTATTTTTTTAATTGAAATGAAATAATATACATATCAGTTTCAAATTTTATGCTTTAGTTATATTTCTATAGAATTCTGAGGGAATATTGCTCAGACTTATTGTAGGAATACTCGCTCTGATACTTCAAATATCTCTGTAAAATATTCCCAAAATCTTTCAGTTAAATCTTGGTGGAAAATTGTCATGCAATTAAACAGAATTTCCTTTCAATAATTGAAATTGCCCGTTTTGGAATGTTTTTAAATGTTTCTAAAAAACTATTTACAACTTTTACTAGATTGGGAATTACTTTCAAAATTATGTTCTTTAATCATTTTTGTACATATGCAATTATACAAATGTCTGCTATATATGTATTTAAAAAGAAAAAAAGTCAAAAAATTCCATATTTATCAGTAAATTGCCTTTTTTCGGCGCATAAGTAGACAAATGGCTGAATGTAAAAATTCTGAACTTATGAAGCCGTTTCTTTTGCTTTTGAATATAATAAAGATAAAATCGTTAATACAACGTAAATATCACTTGAGAAATCTTTATCACTGTCAAATAGTATTCAGGAATTTTTGTGAAGAAGTAAGTATTTTATTTTATTTTAGAAATATTACCAGAATGATATTTTGTTTGAAGAAACCCCGAGAAAGAAAAGGTGGATGACAGAATATACATTTGGCATTGTCAAAAATTAAGTTTCAAAGATTTTGCGAATACTTGTTACAGTTAAAATAGTCTTAGAGCTAATCTTACATTTCCGAATGTAATTTCGACTCTTGTCTGAAAATATTTATTCAAGAAAATTTGGCACTTTTCGTGTTTGAAAATTGACTCTATCTTCCTCTAAGCATTCGGTAGGGAGTATAGCGACCAAACCCGTAAGGGCGACAAAGATGATAGCAAAGTACTCTTTAGGGACGCATTATGTCTCTGTCGTAGGTACTCATTGCGATCATTACAAGCTCTGCACCTTTCGCTGTGAACTTCTAGACCCAAAATGCGGTCACGGTATACTAAGTTTGGTCCTTCCACAAGTACTGATCTTATAAATTTGTGTGAAAGTTTCTGTACTTAGAACATTTCGTTTATAAAGACATTGGAGATTCAAAACTCCGCGCATGTCTTCACGGGGTGAGAGTCTAATAACGGAATAGATGAATTGATATGCAAGCTCCTCTGCATATGGATAATCTTAGGCCCTAAAAAGACCGAAAGCTCATTCTTTGTCCATTGAACCATCCCAATCGAGGAGTATAGAACCGGGAAGGCAAATATGTTAGTCGCAGATATCTTGTTCAACGGCGACAAATTTTAAGACCAAATATGTCGAAGAAGATGCTTGTATCTGCTTAGGAGAGACTTGTTCACTGATGATGCGTCGTCCTGAATGCGGCTTTGATGCATGTCTAGGTATGTATAGGTCTATCCAGTATAAGTATAAGCTCAGGATCCCCCCTTTGGAAGTTGACGCTGTTGGTTGTCAAACGATAACTTTCATGTAAGTAGTTTTCAGCCTTACTTAAATAAGTAAACTTTTGATTTTTAAATCTAGAATACTTATTTCCATAACTTTAACAATGCGCAACAACAAATTTGCAAGATTATTGAAGATTGCCTATGGTTCTAAGTGACCACTTTAACTATTTAAATCTGTGATTTGGAGGTTAAGGTACTGATAGCTGGATGAATATCCCACCTCGGCCGGAGCACTTTGCCTCGTATTCAATTTTTTTAAATAGTATTTTTTCTTTTATATCAAGCGACGTACTTTTCTAGAGTTCAGAACGACAAATAAACATGACGTCTACCATGGAGGCAGTACGAGTGATGCCTGCCAGTGTTTAACGTCGTCCTCTAGTTAATGCCTGTTAACCTGTTTTCCTCGTTGAAACTAAGCAGGTTGTAAAAGGTTCATCACGTGAAGTAGCCATTTCCTTCACAAATATCCGACGATGTACCTAGATGGTTTGCCACCCCCCTTTTGTCTTGAGCAATGCATAAAAAAATAAGAAAGTACAAAATAAGGAATTAACAAAATGGATTACTATTAATTGTTTTTCGAATCCCATCGCCTGGCAAGTATAGTGATTATTGTCCTTTAATCTGACTTCCAAATTCTGACAGGTTACGAGGCTCGTCTACTAACGATTTTTAAATTTTACTAAATTCTAAACTATTAGTACAGTTATGTAAATTAAATTAAAGAAGCAAAATAATAATTCATAATTCAAGTTTCAGGTGAGTAGTAGTTGTGCAAACTCACCTATCTCTTTCCGTAAGAATGCAGTGGGAATTGGAGAGGAAAGATTTCGTGAGTTCCCTCTCTCCTAAAAGTCGCATCTATCTGGTCGACTTCGACAGCTCGCTTTGAAAAATTTCACTTTTTAGAGTAAGCCCCCTTTCTTCGGAGCACGTCACATATAATCATAATTTAAATAAAAAAAAATTAATTAGCAGTATTTATAGATAATTGTCTACTCTACAATTTAAGTAAATGCGTGTACTAGAAAAAACAGATTAAAGTTAAATTGAGACGAAGATGTAGCCAAGGGGCCGTCGTACGAACACAGTTTAGCGGTCCGTATCTTTGTGTAGGCTCGAGAAATATGAATGAGAACAATGACTGACTACGGCCGACTACGATCAAACATCCTGATCAAATAATTTTAAAAAAATACTTGATCGTTTTCTATTATTCAGTCGTATGTGAGAGATAAAGCGTGCTGGTGATAATGTTTCAGACAGGGAGTGTTTGATTATTTTAAAAAATTCTAGTTAATTTCATGTCAGTTTTGCGCCAATATTCCATTTAAAGATTTCGGCCAGACAATTTTTGTGATTCGGGACAAAATGCGTTAATAATAATAATAATAAAATGAACACAATGGAACACTAAAAAAGTTAGGATGTAGATAATTATGAAAATCCGGTTTTTTTCTAAAAACTGAGATAATTAGGTGAACGCGGGAGTTTAGGAAAATCTTCATTTAGGTGTTACTTTTCCCTAAATTCCTAATTCAGTCAGGAATTTAAAAAACTTTCAGATAATTTTTCTATACTCCTAGACTATTTAGGTATATAGAAAAATCTCAAATTTAAGTATAGATTTTGTCTTTATTCTGTTTTATATTTAATTTACAGTTTAAAATCAAAATAAAATTTTTATCATTCAAAACCTTTATTGCGAAGTGATTTTCAATAGTTAAAAAACGAATTTGTTGAATAAACAATTTTTATTGAATCTCTTTAATTAATTTTATGAGTAACAATCTTTTCTTATTGGAAGTATGCTCAAGCACCAGATTTGTCCTGCTGCAACAAATAATTGATATATTTTTATTCAATTAACAGAAATTGCCTCTATTTATAAAAAGTACTTTAAGTAGGACTCAATCAATGAAAAATTTAATTAGCTTTCGAATTGGGTTTTGAAATCTTTCCAACATAATTTCTCGCCGAGAAATTCACGAGAAAAGAGAGGAATGTTTTTAATACATTTTTTTAGTGGACTAATAATTCTAAATATTGTTCCTAATAGACTCAATGACAGCTCTAGGAATTCCGAGAAATGGCCTGAAAGTATTCGAAATTCCTGAATAAATCGTGAATTTAAAGAATAGGCATTATCCTCCCAGCAAACATGGTTATATACTAGTTTGTACGTGTAAAATAACAGATTGTAGTAGGTTACATAATTAGTGACGCACAGACTTGACTCACTAGTATGACATCTGCCAATACATGAAACTTCCACTGGCTTCCAGTGGAACTGCAGTAAATTACTCATATGGCCACGTCTCGCGGCCGTGAGATGGGTGGCCACTGATGTGTGTATGTGTTAAGATGATATTCTAGTTTTAATTAAACAATTCAATGCCATTGAAATTACAGTTGTGGAATTTAAAAAATGATCTTTTTCAGGCGGTTGTAGTGAGTCGACTTCTCCAAAAGGATCCTGAAAAACGTCCTTCTACTGGTGAACTACTAGGAGAATTAAGTGTAGACAAAGATTCTACTATAGCTAAGCTTCAGCATGAGAATAATGAAAAGAATAACCTGATTGAAGAGCTGCAAGCTAATATAGCAGCCCTGAAAGAAGAAATTATAAGGCTGGAGGCATTATCAAATAATCGTACTTAATTTTGTTTATTTCTTTAAATTGATGATCTATTTGCTATTCTCAGATAGTTCAATTTATTTCGATCTATGTTATGAAAGAGTAAGTAAATTAAATATAGGTCGCCCAAATTTTTTTCTATTTGCAGCATTTCTTTGCCTTTATATCCAACCATTACATTATTATTATCAATTATAAACTTACCAATAATTGTATTGTTGGAAGCTTTGAGAGTACAATACACAACCTCTAAAACCTAGATAAATCTAACTTCATTGACGACCTGACAACATATAAATGGGAAAAAAATAGTTTCGCGCAGAATTTCAATACTATTTAACTTTAACTCGATTAAAAACCGGAGCAGAAATGAGAATGAATGGGTTCTATTATGGCGGGTTGGTTTGATCCCGCAAGCGTGTTTCTCCGGACTCGTCACTTTGTGCTAAAGCACTCTCAAATACCTTGCAAAAGCTAAATGAAGCCAAATCCAACACAACAGGGATTTGTGGGATTTTCAGTAAAACGATCAGCTTATCACTTCCGATTATTTTTCCTATCCTGCACATGTACAAGTCCTCCCTTTAGATTGGAATATTCTCTGATCCATGGAAAATGGCTGTTATTCGACAAATTCCAAAAGTTTCCAGCCCAACCTCTTCCTATTATATCTGCCCTATATCCATTCTAAATCCAACCACTAAACTGTTAGAATGGATTGTTTAGCACCAGTTAACGGTTTAAAGAAGAAAAATTACAGTGGTTATCCCACACGCTTTCTACAAAGCATTTGTTATGCTGAATCATCACCGCTTAGTACTTCTAATACCTTTTGAAATATAAAACACAGTTGTCAAATGGCTTGCTTCTTACTTAAGTAATCGATGGAAGAAAGTAACTACTAGCAAGGATTAGTCATCGAACGGGGCTGGATTCAGCCGAGGCGTCGCTCAAGGTTCCATCTTTACCTCTATAGTATTCAATGTATATACTTCTTATCTTGAAGATCTACTTAGATACTGCAACTAATTACTATAAATATGCCGATGATCTCAAATTATATATTTCGTGACCTATTTCCTCTCTGGACAGATTGCTTAGTTTGTTACAGGAAGATATTGATTATGTGGCCCATTGGGCTTGGAACATGGATTATTTTTCAACCCTGGTAAAACAAAGGCATTTGCCATGGGACCTTCAACACCACCCTCTTTTGAGAAATTAGCCATCCTATCTCCATTACAGGGTAATGGACTTAAAATCCTCTTCGCTGCATTAATTTCGGATCTGGGCCTGATAATAAATTGAACATTGTTTTGGAAGGAGTGCATGTTTGAAATATCTAGGTAGACTTTTCAAGTCGTTCGCCAACTTATTAGGAACGAAATGCCATTTCCACCATACTCGAATTCTCCTCGTGAAAAGCTTCATCATTCTGCTTTTTTATCACGGTTGTTTAGTATATGATGACACTATTGATGACCTTCACTAGAAAATCGAGTGTTCCATTAATGCATGCATCAAATTTATGTACAATATTCATAAGAGTAAACACCTAACACAATATAGAAAAAAGCTGAATTTCCTAACGTAGCCAAGAGAAGACATTTCTTTATAGGTAACATGATGTAATCAATAATGAAAAATGAAGCTTCCAAGTACCTTCTCAACTCCTTTAATTTTATAGACAAAAAACTTCCTTCCTTAATCCAGGTGTTGGGTGCCAATTCTAATTTTTGAAATTAATAAGAAAATCGGCACAAATTTAAAACAAAAAATAAAAAAAGTTTATTTGAAGAGTGAACTGTATTTATATTATTTGTAGTTGAGGACTATTTACACTAAAAGTTTACATTTTATGCGGTTGTGCTGACTCCATGCAACGAGCTGCATCGGTCAGCTGTGAGAGAGATGTTCTCTTGAGGAGGGATAATGAAAATCTAGCTATACAATGAAATGGACCCAATGTCCCTTAGCCATGTGAATGTGGCACGAAGCCGAATTCGGTTGCCTTCGGAGATTTCCGGATGCCTGTATCGGTTCCCGCGTGGAAGCGACCCTTTATTTCCGATCGCAGTCGGAACAAGGCGAAGTGAAAAATCCCCGGGCAAAACCCACGAGGATGACGCTCGGTATTTAAGGCCAGGGGCGCCTGGTTATCCTGAGAGTACCATAAAAAATCATAAACATTAGACACCTAAGAGTTACTAGAAGGATTAATTCGGTAAAAGTCTCTAAAATCGTCCTAAATCTAAGTCGGCCTTGTCGTAAATAAATCTAAATAAGGAAATTGTAATGGTTGACATTTTTTTCTGATAATAAATGCCTTATGGAAACGTCCTTCTTTAAAATATAATATAAAGAGTAAAAGTTTTCCCGTTCGTATTACATTTTTCGAAATATAAATATTGTTCAGGACTTAACATGCTGACCCCCTTGAACTATCAAAGTTCAATGAAAGAAAATTGATTACATAAATTCCGTAGTAAAAGTCTAGGGCGTTGGAGTCTTAAAATTAAACATATTGTAATTCGTGAAACAAAATAGTGTTGAAATCGTGTAACTCAGTATCGATGTTTAGACTTTCGATGGATACAATATTCTGAAAATAAATTCGAAATAAACATGATGTAAAAGAAAAAGTTAAGATTTTACGTATGTGACGCTAAGAAGAAATTTACGTATATTAAAGTTTATACATACGGACAATACAAATTTTCGTACTGCCCAATGATCAACTAAACTGAAAATTAAAGTAACATCGAATCTCGAAATTGCGACGACTTACATGAGTGCTTAAAACAAGTGCAGATAATAATATAGTTAATAAAACAACACTTAAAAATTGAAATAAAAATTTGAAAATTTAAACGAGACTTCAAGTTTGAAATGGTACTTGGAAATTGAAATGGAAATTTTCAATCGACACAATTAATCGAAAATATACGAAGAACGATATGTGATACGTGGTATACATATAAATTTGTGATAAGGCAAGTCATTTGTTCCTAAAATTTTACAAAATATTGATTTTGAAATCTGATCTTTCTCGAAATGAAATTCGAGGGAATTAATTTTCTGGAAAGTGTTACGTAGAAGTATTTTTATTATTAAAATTGGAATTTTGAAAATATATCGATTAGTCTTTTGGAAGGCTATTTTGGCTTGAACTCTTCAAGAATCGAAAAATCATGCAATATTCTAAAAGTGTAACAAAACTATAATGGAACAGAAATGTAATTGACCTGAGCATAGAAGCTTATAATAAAATGTGATTTGAAATGTAGATTTTTCTCAAATTATTTTCGAATGAATAATATTGCTAAAAGATGTTATCTGCATAATCGTAAAATTATGTTTATCATTATCGAAGTGGAATTTTTTATTTGAAACGTATTTTTGAAGACCGTTTTCGATTCAACTTCTCCAGCCCTTATGTGAGCAACCAACTTTCTCTACGTTGAATGGAAGCGGGTACGCTGGTACCCACATCTGGTTTCTTTTATTTATTGAATTCTAATATGATTGAAATCAACTCAAACCGATTTCATTTAATAAATAAACATAAATAGAAACTATTTGGGTTATTTCCATGACATATAGATCGGTAGAGATGTTTTGAATGGAGATCGGAGCAGAGGTTTTGAGCGCACAGCGGATAGCGCACGGTCAGTTTTCACGTACATCATCGGCGTTGAATCTTTTTACGTCAATTGAGTAAAGGATTATGTAAACCTTTTATTAAAGACCGCTCTTCGAACAATCAAATAATGCGCTACTACTTAACAAAGAACTCAATCGAGGACATGCTCGGAGTTCACCTCGGTCCTGTGCCTCCCGCTGAAAGAGATGATGAGCTTTGAGATAGTACTGTCAAGTTAAAAGTAACAGGCTCTTGTCATCTTTTTTATAGATTAAGAATCAAAAGGCGCATGAATACTAGAATGAGTTGCGTCAAGTGTAAAAATCGTGTATGCGATGAACATTCATCCACAAAAGTATTGTGCTCCGACTGGTTTGAATAAATGTAAAATTATTCCTTTTGAGCATGTAAATTACTAATAAATCATTTACTTTTTATTAACAACTATTGAAATTATTTATTCCTTAACCTGCATTATATAATTATCGTATACATTATTTACAATACCCATTTCCAAATAAATAAGTCACTTTTCTTCTAGTATGTACCCGGGTACCCGGTTGCCCCCCAGGGCTGCTTTTTTCAATAGCCGAAGTTTTATACATGTAATATAGCCAATAGCTTTTTAAAAGCCAAATCGTGTGGTTCCAGAACCTTAGGCCGTAAAAAAATGGTTTCAAAGAGCTAACGATAAAAATGTGAGCTGGTGGGTACCCGGGTACCCAGTTGCTCACATAAGGACTAGAATCGGCGGTTCATGAAAAGTCATAAAATTGTGAGAAAATAAAAAATGAAATTCTTTCTGTGGATTACGGATTCGTAAAACGTCCGGTGATGGCCCAAAAGCACTTGGTTTCCTGCAAGACAGTAGTTTGGCCTGACAGGCGGTGATTTGAGTATAGAAGTTCATAAGAAAGTTCGTTAACTATTATGTTCATAGCTGCTGGTGTAATCTTTGAATTTGGCGACAGACGAAAAGTTGATAACTAACAGAAGAAGATTTTTATAGACCGATTGTCTATTCTACTGAGTTAAAAATTTTAATCGTTCGTGTATGGATCTAGAATCAATATAGATTCGGTCGAACTCTTTT